>NW_027202551.1:0-206888 GCF_024711535.1 Dipodomys merriami
CACCCTAAACCTAACCCTAAGCCTTACCCTCATCCTAGCCCTAACCCTAACTCTAACACTCACACTAACCCTAACCCTCACCCTAACCCTAAACCTAACTCTAACCCTCAAACTAACCCTAACCCTCATCCTAACCATCACTCTAACACTTATCCACAACCTAACCTTAACCCTAACCCTAACCCTCACACTAACACACACCCTAACCGTAACATTAACCCTCCCCCTCACCCTAACCCTCACACTAACCCTAACCCTCACCTTAAACCTAAACCAAACCCTCACCCTCACCCGCAAGCTCACCCTCAGCTTAACCCTAATGCTAACACTAATCCTAACCCTAACCCTCACCTACACCCTCACCCTCACCCGAACCATAATCCTAACCCTCAACCTCACACTCAGGCTCACACTAAAACTCACCCTCACCCTAACCCTAACCCTAAACCTATCCCTATCGCTCACCCTAACCCTAATGCTAACCCTAACCCTCACCCTCACCCTAACCCTAATGCTAACCCTAACACTCAACCTCACCCTAACCCTCACCCTAACCCTAACACTAAAACTAACACCAACCCTAACCCTCACTCTCACCCTCACCCTCACTCTCACCCTAACCTAACCCTAACCCTCACCCTCATCCTAACCCTAATGCTAACCCTAACCCTCACCCTCACTCTAAACCTCTCACCAACCATAACCCTCATCCTAAACCTAACCCTAACCCTAACCCTCACATGCAACCTAACCCTCACCCTAACACAGAACCTCACCCTAACCATATCCCTAAACCTAACCCTCACTTCACCCTAATCATCACCCTAACCGTTATAGTCACCCTCACACTAACAATCACACTAACACTAACCCTCAACCTCACCCCAACCCTAACACTCACCTCACCCTCACCTCAGCCTAACAAAAACCCCAACCCTAAACCTCACACTCACCCTCACCCTAAACCTAAACCTAACCTTCACCCTAACCCTCACGCTAACCTTAACCATAACCCTAACCCTAAGCCTCACCCGAACCCTCAACATAACACTAAACCTCACCCTCTCCCTAACTTTCACCCTAATCTTTACCCTCAACCTAACCCAAACCCTAACCCTAAACCTAACACTCACACCAACCATAACCCTCACCCTCAGCCTAACCCTTATACTAACCCTTAACCTAACTGTAACCTTCATGCTAACCCTAACCCTAACCGTAAACCTCACCCTCAACCGCCCCTTCCCCCTCAGCCTTAACCTAACCCTAACCCTAATCCTAACCCTAACCCTCAACCACACCCTCACCCTAACCCTAACCCTAACCAAAACGCTAACACTTACCCTTACCCTCACATAACCCTATTCCCAACCCTAACAATAACCCTAACCCTAACACTAAAACTCACCCTAACCTAATCCTAACCCTTACCCTCACCCTCACCCTCATCCTCGTTCTAACACTCACCCTCATCCTGACCCTCACCATCACACTAACCCTCCCTCCCACCCTAACCCTCACACTAACCCTAACCCTCACCTTAAACCTAAACCAAACCCTCACCCTCACCCTAACCATAATCCTAACCCTCAACCTCACACTCAGCCTCAACCTAACACTCACACTAACCTGAAACCTCACCCTAACCCTAAACCTCACGCTCAATTTCATCCTCACCCTCAGCCTAACTCTAACCCTAATCCTAACCCTAACCCTCACACTCACACTAAACCTAACCCTAACTCTCAACCTCACCCTCAGCCTCACACGCACCTGCACCCTCACCCTCACCCTCACATTAATCCTCAACCTCACCCTAAACATCACCCTAACCCTAACCCTCACACTAACCCTAAACATAACACTCACCCTAACCCTAAACCTCATCCTAAACCTCACCCTAACCCTAAAGCTAACCCTAACGCTCACCCTCACACTAAACCACACCCTAACTCTTATCCTCACACTAACCCTAACCCTAACCCTAACCCTAATCTTCACACTAACCCTAACCCTAACCCTATCCCTACACCTCACCCTGACTCTCATCCTAAACCTAACCCTCAACCACACCCTAATCCTCACCCTCACCAGAACCCTCACCCTCACACGAACACCCACTTTCACACGAACACTCACCCTCATAATAAATATCACCCTAACCATAACTCTCGCCTAACCCTCACCCTAAACCTCACCCTAACCCTAACCCTCACCCTAAACCTAAACCAAACCCTCACACTACCCCTAACCCTAACCCTCACCCTAACCATAACCCTCACCGTAACCCTAACCCTCACACTAACCCTATGCCAAACCCTCACCCTCACCCTCACCCTAACCCTAACCCTAACACTCATCCTAGCACTAATCCTCACCCTCACCCTCACACTAACCCTAACCCACAAACTCACCATAATCCTCACACTAAACCTAACCCTAAACCTTACCTAACGGAAAACCTCACCCTCACCCTTACCCAAACCCTCAACCTAGCCCTCCCCCTCACACTCACCCTCACCCTAACCCTGAACCTAACCCTAACGCTCACCCTAACCATAATCCTCACACTAAGCCTAACCCTCACCCTAACCCTAACCATACCTCTCAGACTAACCCTCACCTTAACCCTAACTCTAACCCTCACAATAACCATAACCCTATCACTAACCCTCACATTAACCCTAACCCTAATACTGAACCTAACCGTCACCCTCTCCCTCACCATAACCCTAACACTCACCCTAACCCTAACCCTAACCCTAGTCCTCACAATAACACTTACCCTCACCCTCACCCTAACCCTAAACCTCAACCTCACCCTAACCCTCACCCTAAACCTTACCCTCACCCTAACTCTAATCCTAACCATAACCCTAACCCTCAACCTAACCCTAAACCTATCCCTAACTCTCACCCTAACCCTAACCCTCACCCTACTTCACACTCACCCTAACCATCACCCTAACCCTTACCGTCACCCTAACCCTAACCCTAACCCTCACACTAAACCTAACCCTCACCCAAATTCTAATGTTACCCCTCAACCTAACCCTCACCCTCGACCTAAACCTAACCCTATTCCTCAACCTATCCATAACCTTAAGCCAAAACTTCACACTAACCCTCACCCTCACCCTCACCCTAATGCTAACCCTAAACCTCAGCCTCACCCTAACCCTCACCGTAACACTTACCTTCACCCAAAACCTCACCCTCACCCTAACCCTAACCCTAAACCTCACCCTAATACTAACCTTCACCCTCTCCTTCACCCTAACCCTAACACTCATCCTAACCCTAAGGCTAAACCTAATTCTAACCCTAATACTCACACTCACCCTAAACCTCACCCTAACCCTTACTGTCACTCTAACCCTAACCCTAACACTAACACTAAACCTAACCCTCACCCTAACCCTAAAGCTACCATTCTGCCTAACACTCACCCTAAACCTAAACCTAAACCTAATCCTCACCCTATCTTTAACCTTAACCCAAACCCTCACCCTAATCCTCACCCACACCCTAACCTTAATGCTAACCCTAACCCTCACCCTCACCCTAACCCTCACCCAAACACTTACCCACACCCTAACCTTCACGCTAAGCCGAACCCTAAACCTAACCTTCACCCTAACCGTCACCCTAACCATAACCCTCACATTCACCCTAACCGTCACCCTAAACTTTACCCTCACCCTAACCCTAAACCTAACCCTCACACTAAGCCTAACCCTAACCCTCAGCCTAACACTTATTCTAACCCTAAACCTAGCCCTAAACCTCACCCTAACCCTAACCCTCAGCCTAACCATCATCCTAACCCTTACCCTAATCTTAACCCTCACCCTAACCCTAACCCTCACTCTCACCCTAAACCTCACCATAACCCTTACCCTCAACATAACCCTAACCCTAACACTAATCCTCACACATAAACTCACCCTAACCATAACCCTAAAGCTCACAGTAACCATAACCCTCACCCTCACCCTCACCCTAAACCTAACCCTGTCCCTAACCCTAACTCTCACCCTCACCCTCACCCTAACATTAACCCTAACACTAATCCTCACCTAAACCTTCACCCTCACCCTCACCCTCATCCTAACCCTCACCCTCACCCTAAACATAAACCTAACCCTCACCCTAACCCTAACCCTAATCCTTCCCCTTACACTAACCTCACCCTAAACCTCACCCTCACCCTAAACATCACCCTAACCCTAACCCTCACCCTAACCCTAACCCTCACCGTCACCTTAACCCTCACCCTAACAATAACAATCACATATACCCTAAAACTCACCCACATCCTAACCCTCACCCTCACCCTAACCCTAATCCTAACCCTAACCCTAACACTAAACCTAACCCTAATGCTAACACTAAACCTCAACCTCACCATAACCCTCACCCTAATCCTTACCCTCACCCTCAACCTCACCCTAAGCCTAACCCTAACATTAACCCACACCCTAACCCTCACCCTAACACTAACCCTAACCCTTACCCCTCAGCCTCACTGTCACCCTAACCCTAACCCTAATCCTCACCCTATCCCTAACCCTAACCCTAACCTTCACCCTAACCCTCACCCTCACCGTACCCCTAATGCTACATTAACACTCAGCCTCACCCTAAGCCTCTCTGTAACCCTTACCCTCACCTTAACCCTATCCCTCACCATCATCCTAATCCTCACCCTTACCCTTACCCACACCCTAACGCTCAATCTAACCCTAACGCTAACCCTAAAACTAAACCTCACCCTAAACGTCACCCTAACCCTAAGCCTAACCCTAAACCTCACTCTCACCCGAACCCTTACCCTTATCCGACACGTAACCCTAACCCTCAGCCTAACCCTCATCCTAACACTAACCCTAACCCTAAACTTCACCCTAACTGTCACCCTCAACCTCACACTCAGCCTAACCCTAAACCTAATCCAAAACCTAAACCTAATTTTCAACCTCACCCTAACTCTAAACCTAACCCTAACCAAAACACTCACCCTTACTCTCACCCTAAAATTAACCCTAAACCTAATCCTAACCCTCACCCTCACCCTAACACTTACCCACACCCTAACCCTAAACCTAACCCTCAGCCTAACCCTCATCCTAACCCTAACCCTAACCCTCAACCTAACATTAACCCAAACCCTAAACTTAACCTTCACCCAAATCCTAACCCTCACCCTCACCCTCAACCTCACCATCAAGCTCACCGTAACCCACACCCTCACACTCACCCTAACCATAACCATAAGCCTATCCCTCCCCCTAAACCTAACCCTCACCCTCACCATCACCATAACCCTCACCCTAACCCTCATCCTCACCCAAACCCTATCCATAAACCTAACACTCACCCTAAACTAACTCTGACCCTCACCCTCATTCTCACACTAAATCTAAACCTCACCCTAACCCTAAACCTAACCTTAGCCCTCACCCTAACCCTAACCCTCACATAAACCCTAACCCTCACCCTCACCCTCACCGTAACTGTAACCCTAACCCTAACCCTAACAATAACCCTGAACCTAACCCTAACAATAACCCTATCTATAACCCTCACCCAAATGCTAACCCTCACCCTAACATTTACCCTCACCCTAAGTCTAAACCTAGTCCTAACACTAACCCTCACACTAACCCTAACCTTCACCTTAACCCTAAACCTTAACCTAACCCTATCCCTAACCCTCACCCTCACCCTAGCCCTCACCCTAACCCTAACCCTCATCCTCACCCTAAACCTCACTCTAAACTTAACACTAATCCTCAATCTAATCCTCACCCTCACCTTAACCCTAACCCTAATCCTCATCCTAAACCTCTCCTTTACCCTTACTGTCACCCTAACTCTAACCCTCACCCTAACTGTAACCCTAACCCTACCGCTCAACCTACCCCTCACCGGAAACCTAATCCTAACCCTAATCCTCACCATATCCCAACACATAACCCTAACTCTAACCCTAACCCTCACACTCACCATAACCCTAATGCTAACATTAGCCCTCAACCTCACCAGAAACCTCGCCCCTAACCCTTTCCCTGACCTTAAGCCTATCCCTCACTCTCACCCAAAACTTCACCCTTACCCTTACCCTCACCCTAACCCTAACTCTAACCCTAACACTAACCCTCAGTCTAACCCTAAGCCTAACCCTAACCCTCACCCTCACCCTAACCCTCACCCTAAACCTTACCCTCCTCCTAACCCTAACCCTAACCATCACCCTAACCTTAAAGCTAACCCTAACTCTAACCCTCACATTAACCCTAACCCTCACGCTCAACATCAACCTCAGCCTAACCCTAACCCTAATCCAAACGCTAACCCTCACCCTCACCTTCACCCTAACTCTAAACCTAACCCTAAATAAAACCCTCACCCTAATCCTAACCCTATCCCTAACCCTCGCCCTAACCCTAACCCTAATCCTAAACCTAACCCTCACCCTCACCCTAACACTTACCCTCACCCTAAACCTAAACCTAACCCTCAGCCTAATCATAATCCTAACACTAACACTAACCCAAACCCTCACCCTAAACTTAACCCTAACCCTAACCCTCACCCAAACCCTAACCCTCACCCTCACCCTCAACCTGACCCTCACCTCACCCTAACCCTCACCCTAACCCTCACCCTAAAAATAACCATAACCCTAACCCTCACCCTTAACCTAACTCTGACACTCACCCTCACTCTCACCCTAAGCTGAACCCTACACCTAAACCAAACCCTCAACCTCACACTCACTCTAAACCTAAACCTCAACCTAACCCTAACCCAAAACCTAGCCCTCACCCTGACCTTTGCCCTCACCGTCACCCTAACCCTAACTCTCACCCTCACCATAACCCTAACACTAACCCTAACCCTCACCATAAATCTAACTCTGACACTCACGCTCACCCTCACCCTAAGCCGAACCCTACACCTAAGCCTAATCCTAAACCTAACTCTCACTCTCACCCTCACCCTAAACCTAAACCTTACCCTAAACCTAACCCTAACCCTAGTCCTCACCCTATCCCTTACCCTCACCGTCACCCTAACCCTAACCCTAACCCTCACCATAACCCTAACCCTAACCCTCACCCTCTCCCTAACCCTATCACTAACCCTAACCCTCATCCTAAACCTATCCTTAACGCTAATGCTATCCCTAACCCTCACCCTCACCGAAAACCTCACTCTAACCCTTACCCTCACCCTAACCCTAACCCTAACAGTAACACTAAACCTCAACCTAAACCTCATCCTCACCCTAAACCTAACCCTAAGTCTCACCCTCACCCTCAACCTCACCCTAACCCTAACCCTAACCCTCAACTGAAATCTCACCCTAACGCTCACCCTAGCCCTCAACTTAACCCTAACCCTCACCCTCAACCTAACGCTCACCCTAAACCTTACCCTCACCCTAAACCTAACCCTAAACCTAACGATAACCCTCACCCTCACCTAACCTAACCTGGATCCTAACCCTCACCCTAACCCTCACCCTAACACTAACGCTATCCCTAAAACTCACCATCACCCTAAACCTCACCCTAACCCTTACCCTCACTATAACCCTAACCCTAACCCTAACCCTAATCCTCACCGTAACCCTAACCCTCACCCTAACCCTAACCGTCACCCACACCCTAAAACTCACCCGAACCCGAACCCTCACCCTAACCGGAACCTAAACCTCACCCTAACCCTAACCCTCAATCGAAACCTAACTCTAACCCTCACCCTCATACTAAACCTAACCCTCACCTTAACCTTCACAATAACCCTCACCTTAACCCTAACGCTAACCCTAAACTTCACTCTCACCCTAAACCTCAATATTATCCTTATCCTCACACTAACCCTAAACCTAACCGTAATCCTCACATTAATCCTATCCCTCACCCTACCCCTCACCCTACCCCTCACCCTACCCCTCACCCTAATCCTAACCCTAATCCTAACCCACACACTAACCCTATCCCAAACCCTCAACTTCACCCTAACCCTCACCGTCACCGTCACATTAACCCTCACCCTAACCCTAACCCTCAACTACACCTTCACCCTCACCCTCACACTAAACCTCACCCTCACCCTAAGTATCACCCTAATCATAAACCTCACCGTAAACCTAATCCTTGTCATCATCCTAAACCTAACCCTCACATTAAACCTCAACCTCACCCTAATCCTAACCCTAACCCTAACCCTCACCCTAACCCTCACCCTAATCCTAACCCTATCCCTAACCCTCACCCTAATCATAAACCTAATCCTAAACCTAAACTTCACTCTCACCCTAACCCTTACCCTCACCTTAACCCTATCCCTCACCATCACCCTAACACTCATCCTAACCCTCACACTAACCCTAAACCTCACCCTAACCATAAACATAACCCTCAGCCAAACCCACTTCCGAAACGCAAACCTAACCCTCAACCCAACTCTAACCCTAACCCAAAATCTAACCCTCATCCTAACCCTAAACCTCACCCTCACCCTCACCCTCACCCTCAGCCTAACCCTAACCTAACCCTAAACCTAACCCTAAACCTCACACTCACCCTCACCCTAACTCTAACCCTAACCCTAACCCTAAACTTCAACCTAACCCCAACCCTATCCCTAACCCTCACCTAAACCTAACCCTCACCCTCACCGTCACCCTAAACCTCACCCTCACCCTAACCCTAACCCTAACCCTCACGCTAACCCTAAGCCTTAACCTAATCCTCACCTTCACCCTAAAACTCACCCTAACCCTTACCCTCACCTGAAACCTAAACCTAACCCTAGGCCTAACCCTCATTCTAACCCTAAACCTAAACCTAACCCTCACCCTAACCTTAAAGCTAATCCTAACCCTAAACCTCACATTAACCCTAACCCTCACCCTCACCCTCAACCACCTCACCCTAAGCCTAACCCTAACCCTAACCCTATCCCTAACCCTAACGCTAACCCTAATGCTCAATCTAACTGTAACCATACCCCTCAAACTAACTCTCATCCTAAACTTAACCCTAACCCAAACCCTTACGTTAACACTAACCCTAACACTCAACCTAACCCTAATCCTCACCCACACCCTCAGCCTTATCCTCAGCCTAAACCTAACCCTAACCCTAACCCTAATCCTCACCCTCATCCTAACTCTAACCCTAACCTTCACTCTCACCCTCACCTCCACCCTCACCATAAACCTAACCCGAACCCTAAACCGAACCTTCACCCTAAGCCTCATCCTAACCTTCTCCCTAAATTTCATCCTAACCCTAACCCTAACCCTTACTGTAACCCTAAACCTCATCCTAAACCTCACCCTAACCCTAAACCTATGCCTAACCCTAACGCTAACCCTAACGCTCACACTAACCATAACCATACCCCTCAACCTAACCCTCATCCTAAACTTAAGCCTAACCCAAACCCTCACGCTAACCTTACCCCTAAAACTCACCCTAACTCTAATCCTCACCCACACCCTCACCATCACACTCAGCCTAACCCTAAGCCTCACCATCACCCTCAACCTCACCCTTACCGAAACCCTAACCCTCACATTAACGCTAACCCTCACCCTAATGCTAATCCTCAACCTCACCCTTACACTCACCCTAACACTAAGTGTAACCCTAACACCTACTCTCACAACAACCCTCACCCTAAACATGACCCTATCCCTAACCCTAACCCTAACCCTAACACTCACACTCAACCCCACCCTCAGCCTAACCCAAAGCCTAACCCTAACCCTAACCCTCACACTCACCCTCACCCTAACCCTAAGCCTAATCCTCACCCTCACCCTCAACCTCACCCTAACCCTCACCCTAAAGATCACCCTAACCCTAAACCTCACCCTAATCCTCACCCTATCCCTAACCCTCACGCTAACCCTAACCCTCACCCGCAACCTAAACCTCAATCTAAACATTACCCTCAACCTAACACTAAGCCTAACCCAACACTAACCTTCACTAACCCTAAACCTCACCCTAACCCTAACCCTCACCCTAACTTAACCCTAACACTCAACCTAACCCTCAACCTAACCCTTAATCTCACCCTAACACTAACCCTAACACTAAACCTCAACCTCACCCTAAACCTCACCCTAACCCTAACCCTAACACTAACTCTCAACCTCCCCCTCAACCTCACCCTAACCCTAACCATCACCCCAACACTTACCTTCACCAAAACCCTCACCCTAACGCTAACCCTAACGCTAAACCTCACCTCACCCGCAACCTCACCTTAACCGTAACCCTAACCCTAACCCTAACAATAACCCTAACCCTAACCCTAAACCTAATCCTTACCCTAACCCACACCATCACCCTCACCTTCACCCTAAACCGAACCCTAATCCTCTCCATAAACCTAAATCTCTCCCTAAACCTAACCCTCACACTCACCCTAACCCTCACCCTAAAACTTACCCTCACCCTAACCCTCAGCCTAACCCTAAACCTATCCCTAACCCTCACCTTAACCTTCACCCTAAACCCAACCGTAACGGTCACCCTCAAACTAACCCTGAACCTCACCATAACCCTAACCCTGCCCCTCATCCTAACCATCATCCTAACCCTCACCCTAACCCTAAATCTAACCCTAAAACTTACCCGCACCCTAACACTCACCCTCACCCTCACCCTAAGCCTCACCCTCACCCCCACCCTAACCATGACCCTATCCCTAACCCTCACCCTCACCCTAAGCCTAAGCCTCACACTAACCCTAACCCTAACTCTCACACTCACCCTCACCCTCAGCCTAATTCTAAGCCTAATATTAACCCTAACCCTAACCCTCACACTCACTCTCACCCTAAACCTAACCCAAACACTCAACCAAAACCTCACCCTCACCCTCACCCTAACCATCACACTCACCCTATACATCACACTAAACCTTATCCTCACCCTCGCCCTAACCTTAACCCTAACAATAACCCAAACCCTAACCCTAAACCTAACCCTCACCCTAACACTAAACCTCACGCTAACCCTCGCCCTCACCCTCACCCTCATCTTAACCCTAAGCCTAACCCTAACCCTCACCCTTACACTCACCTTAACACTAATCCTAACCCTAAACCTCACCCTAAAAGTAACCCTTACCCTTACCCTTACTTTATCCTCACCCTAACCCTAACCCTCACATGAACCTTTATGCTCACCCTAACCCTAACCCTACCCTTCACCCTAACCCTCACCCTAATTCTAACCTTAACCCCTAACCTAACCCTCTCTCTAACCCTAACCCTAACCCTCATCCTCACCTTAACCCTCACCCTAATTCTAACCTTAACCCCTAACATAACCCTCTCTCTAACCCTAACCCTAACCCTCACCCTCACCCTAACTCTCACCTAATCCTCACCCTAACTCTAACCACTACCTAACCGAGAACCTCACCCTCAACCTCGCGCTCATCTTTACCCTAACACTCACCCTCACACTACCCTTCACCCTAAACCTAACCCTAATCCTAAACCTCACACTCACCCTCACTCTCACCCTCAGCCGAAAACTAACTCTAAAGCTAATCCTAAACATAACCCTCAGCATTACCCTAACCCTCACCCTTAACCCTAACCCTCACCCTCACCCTAACCCTAACTGTAACCCTCACACTAAACCTAACCCTCACTCTAAACCTAAACTTAAACCTCACCGTATCCCTCACCCTAAACCTAACCCTAACTCTCACCCTAACCCTAATCATCACACTAATCTAGCCATCACCCTAACCCTAACCCACACCATAAACCTGACCTTCACCCCACCCTCAAATGTTAATTTGAGGCTAACTCTCACCCTAACCCTAACCCTCACCCTAAACCTAACCCTCACCCTATCCCTCAACCTAACCCTAACCCTAAGCATCACCCTCACCCTCACCTTAACCAGAACCCTAATCCTAACCCTCAACCTATTCCTAACCCTCACCCTAACCCTAATCCTCACCCTAACACTTTCCCTCACCCTAACACCAACCCTAACCCTAACACTAAGCCTCACACTAACCGTAACAATCACCCTAAGCCTAACATTAACCCTAACCCTAACCCTCACCCTCACCCTAAACCTAACCCTAACCCTAACCCACACCCTCACCCTCACCCTCATCCTCAACCTCACCCTAAGTCTAACCCTAACAATAACCCTAACCCTAAACCTAAACCTAACCCTCAACCTAATGCTAACCCTCACTCTAACCCTCATCCTCACCATCACCCTCACCTTAACCCTAAGCCTAACACTAACCCAAACACTCACCCTAACCTTAACACTAAAGATAACTCTAACCCTCACCCTAACAGTAACCCTAACCCTCACCCTCACCCTAACCCTCACCCTAACACTAACCTTAACCCTAACCCTCACCATTACCTTAAAACTCACCCTAACCCTTAACCTCATCCTCACCCTAAACCTCACACTAAACCTAAACCTCACCCAAACTCTAACCCTAACCGTCACCCTCACCCTCACCCTCATGCTAACCCTAACCCTAACCCTCACCCTAACCCTATAACTCACCCTAACCCTAACCCTAACAATCACCCTCAAGCTCACCTTATCCCTAACCCTAACCCTCACCCTAAACTTCACTCTAACCCTGCTGCTAACTCTAACACTCACCCTAACCCTCACGCTATCACTTACCCACACCATAAACCTAAACCTAACCCTCACCCTCACACTCACTCTAAATCTCACCCTAAACTTAACCCTAACCCAAACACGAAACCCTAACCCTAACCCTCACCCTAACCCTCACCCGAAACCTTAACCCTAACCCTCAAGCTAAGTGTCACCCTATCCCTAACCCTATCCCAAACCCTCACCCTCACCCTAACCCTCACCCTAAACCTTATACTCACCCTCACCCTAACCCTAACCCTTACGCTGATGCTTACAATAACTCTAACCCTCACCCTAAACCTAACCTTACCCCTCACCCTAACCCTCATCCTAACCCTAAATCTAACTCAAAACCTATCCCTAACACTAATCCTAACCCTAACCCTCACCCTCATCATAACTCACCCTAACCCTAACACTCTCAACCTGATCCTAATCCTAACGCTAACCCTCACCCTCACCTTAGCCCTCACCCTAACCCTAATTGTAACCCTAAACCTCATGCAAAACCTTACCCACACGCTAACCCTAATCCTAATTCTAACCCTCACCCTAAACCTACCCCCAACCCTCACCCTAACCATAACCCTCACCTCAACCTCACCCTCAGCCTAACACTAAGCCTAACCCAAACCCTAAACCTAACCCTCACACTCACCCTCACCCTAACAGTAATCCTAACACTAACCCTAACCCTAACCCTAAATCTCAACCTAACCCTCAACCTAACCCTAACCTTAACACTAACCCTAACCCTAACCCACACCCTAACCCTCCCACTAAACATAACTCTAACCCTAAACCTCACACTCACCCTAATCCAAATCCTAACCTTGACCCTAAATCTTACCCTAACCCTAACCCTAACCCTCACCCTTACCCTCACCCTCACCCTCACCATAACCCTAACCCTCACCATAACCCTAACACTAAACCTCACCTTAACATTAATTCTAACCCTCACCCTCACCCTAGCCCTCACTCTAAAAATAATCCTAACCCTAATCCTCATCCTAACACTCACCCTAACCCTAACCCTAACCCTCACCCTAACCCTAATCCTAAACATAACCCTCACTCTAACCCTAACCATAACCCTCACTGTAACCCTAACCCTCATCCTAACCCTCACCCTAACCCTAAACCTCACCCTAACACTAACCCAAATCCTCACCCTCACCCTAGCCCTCACCCTAACCACCATCCTAAACCTAATCCTCATCCTAACTCTCACCCTAAATCTAATCATAACCCTCACCCTAACCCTAATACTAACCCAAACCTTCAACCTACCCCTACGCCTCACCTTGGCTGTAACCCTAACCCTAACCCTCATCCTAACCCTAAACTTAACCCGAACCATAATTCTCACCCAAATGATAACCCTAAGCGGAACGCTTACCCTAACCCTCACCCTCACCCTGAGCTTAATGCTAAGCCTAACCCTAACCCTAAGCCTAACACAAGCACTCACCCTAACACTAACCCTAATCCTAATCCTAACCCTAACCCTAACCCTTACCTTCATCCTAACCCTCACCCTAACCCTAACACTAACACTAACCCTAACCCTAACCCTAACACTAACACTAACCCTCACCCTAACCCTCACCCTTAACGTAACTCTAGCCCTAATTCTCACCCTCACCCTCACCCTAACCCTCACCCTCACCCTCAGCTGAACCCAAAGCCAAAGCCTAACACTAACCCTAACCCTCACCCTCACACTAGCCCTCACCATAACCCTAACTGTAACACTAACCCTAACCCTAACACTCACATTAACCCTAACCCTAACCCTAACTCTAACCCTAAACCTCACCCTGACCCTAACCCTAACCCTAACTCTAATCCTCATCCTAACCCTAACCATAACCCTCAACATCACCCTCACCCTTACCCTTACCTTAACCTTAACCCTAACCCTAACCCTAAGAATAAACCTAACCCTAAACCTAACCCTAAACCTCACCCTCACGGTAACTCTAACCCTAACCCAAACCCTCACACCAACCCAAACTCTGACACTAAACCTAAAACTAAACGTCACCCTAACCTGAACCCTAACCCTATCCCTAACCCTAGCACATACCCTAAGCCTAATCTTAACCCTAACCCTCACTATAACCCTCACTCTAAACATAAACCATACCCTAACCATAAATCTAACCCTCAACTTCATCCTCAGCCTCAGGCTAACACTAACGCTAACCCTAAGCCTCACACTCACAGTCACAGTAACCCTAATCCTAACACTAACCCAAAACCTAACCCTAAAACTAACCCTAACCCTAACCCTCACCCTAAACCTCACTCTAAACCTAACCCTAACCCTAAAACTCACCCTCACCCTAACCCTAATCCTAACCCTAAAAATAACACTAACCCTCACACTCACCCTCACCTTAAACTTAATACTAATCGAACCCTAAACCTAACTGTAACCCTAACTATAACCCTAACCCTAACACTAACACTAACCCTAATCCTCAACCCCACCCTCACCCTCAGCCTAACCCTAAGCCTGTCCCTAACACTAACCCTAACTCTAACCCTAAACCTCACCCTCACCCTAACCCTATCTCTAAACCTAACCCTAAACCTCACCCTGACCCTAATCCTAACCCTCACCTGCACCCTCAGCCTCACCATAACTCTAACCCTAACCCTAACAATAACACTAACTCTAAACCTAACGATCACCCTAAACCAAATCCTCACCCCCACCCTCACCCTCAGCCTAACCCTAAGCCTAAGCCTAACCCTAACACTAACCCTCACCCTCACTCTCACCCTAACCCTAATCCTAACCCTAACCCTATCCCTAAACCTCAACCTAACCCTCACCCTCACCCTAATGCTACCACTAAACCTAACCCTAACCCTCACCCTAACCCTCCCCCTAACCTGAACTCAAACCCTAAACCTCACCAGCACCCTTACACTAAACCTAACCCTAACCCTAAACCTCACCGTAAACCTCACCCTAATGTCACCCTCACCCTCACTCTCAATGTGAACGTAACTCTAACCCTAAACCTAACAATAACAGTAACCCTAACCCTAACAATAACCATAACCCTCACCCTGTGCCTCATCCTCACCGCAAAATTAACACTAACCATAACACTAAAAATAACCCTAAACCTAACCCTAAGCCTAAGCCTAAGCCTAACCCTAACCCTAACCCTCACCCTAACCCTAACCCTAACCCTAAAACTAACCCTAACCCTAACACAAAACCTAACCCTAGCCCTAACCCTAACCCTAAACCTCATCCTAACCCTCACCCTAAACCTAACCCTAATCCTCACCCTAACCCTAACCCTAACCCTCACCCTCACTCTCAGCCAAAGCCTAAGCCTAAGCCTAAGCCTAACCCGAACTCTAAACCTCACCCTAACCCTCACCTTATACCTAACCCTAACACTAATCCTAACTCTAACCCTAAACCTCACCATCACCCTAACCCTAACTTTAACCCTAAACCTAAAACTAAACCTCACCCTAAACCTAAACCTAACCCTCACCCTCAACCTCACCTTAAACCTAACCCTAACCCTAACAATAACCCTAACACTAAACCTAACCGTCACCCTAACCATGACCCTCAACATAACCCTAACCCTCAATCGAACCCTCACCCTCACCCTAAACCTAACCCTAACCCTCACCCTAACCCTAACCCTAAACATAAAACTTACCTACACCTTAACCCTCAGCCTAACTCTAAGCCTAAACCTATCCCTAACCCTCACACTCATCCTCATCATAACAGTAATCCTAATCCTAAGCATAACCCTAACCATAAACCTCAACCTAACCCTCACCCTAATCCTAACCCTAACAATAACCCTAGCCCTAACCTTCAACCTAACCCTCCCCCTTACCCTAAGTCGAACTCTAAACCTCACCCTCACCCTAACCCTCACCCTAACCCTAAACCTCACCCTAACCCTCACCTTCACCGTAACCCTAAACATAACCCAAACCCTCACCCTACCCCTAACCCTAACCCTAACCCGAACCCGAACCCTAAACCTCACCCTAACCCTAAACCTAACCCTCAACCTCAACCTCACCCTAACCGTAAACTTAACCTTAACCATAACACTAACAATAACCCTAACCCCACCCCTAATACTAACCCTCACCCTCACCCAAAACATAACCCTCACCCAAACCCAAACCCTCACCCTAACACTTACCCTCATCCTAACACTAACCCTAACCCATACCCTAACCCTAACCCTAAACCTCGACCGAACCCTCACCCTCAACCTATCCCTAACACTAACCCTAAACCTAACCCTCACCATAACCCTCCCCCTAAACCTATATCTAACCCTAAACATCACCCTCACCCTAACCCTAACCCTAAACCCCACCCTAACCCTAACCCTAACCCTCACCCACACCCTCACCCTCACCATAACTCTAACCCTAACCCTAACAATAACCCTAACCCTAAACCTAACCATCACTCTAACCCTAATACTCACCCCCATCCTCACCCTCAGCCTAATCCTAAGCCTCAGCCTAAACCTCAACCTAACCCTCACCCTCACCCTAACCCTAACACTAACCCTAACCCTAAAACTCACCGTAACCCTCTCGCAAACCTAACTCTAACCCTAACGTCACCCTCGCCCTAACCCTAACCCTAACATTAATCCTAAAACTAACCCTAACCCTAACCCTCAACCTCACCCTCAACCTCACTGTAACTCTAACCCTAACCCTAACAATAACAGTAACCCTAACCCTAACCCACACCCTAACCATAACCCTCACCCTCACCCTCAGCCTCACCCTCAATGCAAACTTCACCCTAACCATAACCCTAACAATAACCCTAACCATACCCTAATCCTCAGCCTCACCATCACCCTCAGCCTAACCCTAACTTAACCCTAACCCTAACTCTAACACAAAACCTAACCTCACTGTAACCATAACCGTAACCCTAACCCTAACACATACCCTAACCCTAAACCAAACCCTAAACCTAAACCTAATCCTCAGCCTCACCCTCACCCTAACCCAAAACATAACCCTAACCCTCACCCTACCCCTAAGCCTAACCCAAACCTAACCCTCACACTCACCCTCACCCTAACCCAAATCCTATACATAACCCTATCCTAACCCTAACCCTCACCCTAACCCTCATCCTAGCCCTCACCCTAAACCTAATCCTAACCCTAAACCTCATCCTAACACTTACGCTAATCCTAAACCTAAACCTCACCCTAACCCGAACCCTAACCCTCCCCCTCATGCTCGGCCTAAGCCTAAGCCTAAGCCAAAGCCTAACCCTAACCCTCACCCTATCCCTAACCCTATCACTAACCTTAACTCTACCCCTAAACCTCACCCTCATCCTAAGCCTAACTCTAACATGAACCGAAACCTAAACCTCATCCTAACCCTAAACCTAACCCATACCCTCACCCTTACCGTACCCGTATAAACCTAACCCTAACAATAACCCAAACCCTAACCCTAACCCTCAACCTAACCCTATCCCTCAGCCTAATATTTACCCTCACCCTAACACTAACCCTAACGCTAACACTACCGCTCCTTCTAACCCTAAAAATCACCCTAAAACTCACCCTAACCCTAATTCTACCCCTAAACCTCACCCTCACTCTAACCCTAATTCTAACTCTACCCCTAACACTAAACCACACCCTAAACTAACCCTAACCCTCACCCTCAACCTCACGGTAACCGTAACCCTAACCCTAAACCTAACAATAACCATAACCCTAAACCTAACCCTCAGCATAACCATAACCCTCACGCTAATCCTAACCCTCAACATAACACTTACCCTCACCCTAACACTAACCCTAACCCTAACACTAACCCTCACACTAACCCTAACCCTCACCCTTAACCTAAATCTCATCCTAACCCTAACCCTAACTCTAACCCTAAACCTCACCCTCACCCTAACCCTAACTCTAACCCTAAACTGAAACCTAAACCTCAACCTAACCCTAACCCTCACCCTCACCCTCACCCTCAACATAACCCTAACCCTAACCCTAACCCTAACCCTAACCCTAACCCTCATCCTAACCATAACCTTCACCCTAACCCTAACCCTCACCCTAACACTAACGCTAACCATAACACTAAACCTCACACTCACCCTAACAATCACCCTAACCCTAAACCAAACCCTAACCCTAACTCTCACCCTCACCCTAGCCCTCAACCTAACCCTAACCCTCATCCTCACCCTTAACCTCACACTAACCCTAACACTAATCCTGAATCTAACCCTCACCCTCACCTTAATCCTAACCCTCACCAGTACCATAACACTCACCCTCAGCCTAAACCTCACCTTTACCCTTACGGTCACCCTCAACCTAACCCTCACCATAGCATAAATCCTCATCCTAACCCTCACCCTAACGGCAACCCCAACCACCACCCTAACCCTAACCCTCACCCTCACCCTCAGCCTAAGCCTAACGCTAAGCCTAATCCTAACCCTAAACCTAACCCTCACCCTCAACCTTGCCCTCACCCTAACCCTAATCCTAACCCTAACCCTCATCCTAAGCCTTAACCTAACCATAGCCCTAACCATCATACTAAACGTAATCCTCATCCCCACCCATACCCTCAGCCTAACCGTAAGCCTAAGCCAAACCCTAACCCTAACCCTCACATTCACCCTCACCTTCAACATAATCCTAAACCTAACCCTAACATTAAACCTCAACCTAACCCTCACCCTAACCCTAACACTAACCCTAACCATAACACTCAACCTAACCCTCCCCCTCACCTTAACTTTAAACCTAAACCTCACCCTCACCCTAACCATAATCCTAAACTTAAACCTCACCCTAACCCTGATCCTAACCCTCACCCTCACCCTCACTCTTACTGTAACTCTAACCCTAACCTTAACTATAATTCTAACCCTAAACCTAACCCAAACCCTGAACCTCACCCTAACTCTAAACCTAACATAAACCCTCACCCTAATCCTAATCCTAACCCTCAGCCTCACCTTAACCTTAACCCTAAACCTCACCCTAAACCTAACCCTAACACTCACCCTAACTCTAGTCCTCCCCCTAACCCTAATGCTAACCTAAACCTCATCCTAACACTCACCCTAACCCTAAAACACTAACACTAACACTCACCCTCACCCTCATGCTCTGCCTAAGCCTCCGCCTCAGCCTAAGACTAACCCTGACCCTCACACTCACCCTCACCCTAACCCTAACCCTAACACTAACCCTAACCCTAACCCTCACACTAACCCTCACCCTAACTATAACCCTAAACCTCACCCTCACCCTAACCCTAAATCTCACCCTGACCCTCACCCTCTGCCTAACATTAAGCCTAACCCTAACCCCAACTCTAACCCAAACACTAAACCTAATCCTCACCCTACACCTCACCCCAAACCTAACCCTAACCCTCACACTCACCCTAGCCCATACACAAACCCTAAGCATAAGCCTAACCATCACAATAACCCTCACTCTAACCCTAACACCAAAACTCACCCTAACCGTAACCCTCACCCTCAACCTCACCCTAACTCTAACCCTAAGCCTAATCCTTATCCTAACCCTCACACTCACCCTAACCCTAACCCTAACCCTAATCCTAAACCTCACCATAAACCTAAACCTTACCCTAACACTTACCCTCACCCTAACATTAACACTAACCCTAACACTAACCCTCACACTAACGCTAACAATCACCCTAAACCTAAACCTCACCCTATCCCTAAAGCTAACCCTCACCTTCACCCTAGCCCTCAACCTAACCCTAACACTCATCCTCACCTAAACCTCACACTAACCCAAACACTAATCCTCAACCTAAACCTCACCCTCACCCTAACCCTAACCCCGATCCTCACCCTAACCATAACCCTCACCTCAATCTCACCCTCAGCCTAACACTAAGCCTAACCCAAACCCTAACCCTAACCCTCACACTCACCCTCACCCTAACCCTAATCCTAACCCTAACCCTCACCCTAACCCTTACCCTAAAAATAACCCTAACCCTAACCCTCACGCCAACCCTCCCCCTAACCCTAACTCTAACCCTAAACCTCACACTCACCCTAACCCAAATCCTAACCCTGAACCTAAACCTCACCCTAACCCTAATCCTAACCCTAACTCTTACCCTCACCCTCACCCTCACCGTAACCCTAACCTTAAACCTCACAATAACACTAATCCTAACCCTAAACCAAACCCTAACCCTAATCCCATACCTAACCCTCACCCTCAGTCTCACCGTCTCTGCAAAGGTAGCCAGAACAATAACACTTACAATAATCCTAACTCTAACCCTAATCCTAACCCTCACCCTCACCCTAACCTTCATCCTAACCATAACCCTCACCCTAAACCTAAGTCTCACCCTTACCATAACCATGACCCTCACCCTAACCCTAACCCTAACTCTCACCCTAACACTAACTCTAACACTAAATCTCACCCTCACACTCACCCTATCCCTCACCCTCACCCTCACCCTCATCTTAACCCAAAGCCAAAGCCTAACGCTAACCTTAACCCGCACCCACACACTAGCCCTCACCATAACCCTAACTGTAACACTAACCCTAACACTAACACTCACACTAACCCTAACCCTAAGCCTAACTCTTACCCTAAACTTCACCCTGATCCTAACCCTAACCCTAACCCTAACTGAAAATCTCATCCTAACCCTAACCCTAACCCTCAACATCACCCTAAACCTCACCCTTACCTTAACCTTAACCCTAACCCTAACCCTAAGAATAACCCAAACCCTAAACCTAACCCTAAACCTCACCGTAACTCTGACCATAACCCAAACCCTCACCCTAACCCTAACTCTGACACTAAAACTAACGCTAAATGTCACCCTAACCCTAAACCTAACCCTAACCCTCATGCTAGCACATACCCTAACCCTAATCCTAACCCTAACCCTAACTCTAACCCTCACACTCACCCTCAACCTTAATCCTAATCCTAACACTAAACCTTACCCTAACCCTAACTCTAACCCTAACCCGAACCCTAACCCTAACCCTAATCCTCAACCCCACCCTCATCCTCAGCCTAACCCTAAGCCTATCCCTAACATTAACCCTAACTCTAACCCTAAACCTCACCCTCACCCTAACCCTATCTCTAAACCTAATCCTAAATCTCACCCTGACCCTAATCCTAACCCTCACCCCCACCCTCCACCTCACTGTAACTCTAACCCTAACCCTAACAATAACACTAACCCTAAACCTAAGGATCACCCTAACCCTAACCCTCACCCCCACCCTCACCCTCAGCCTAAGCCTAACCCTAACACTAACCCTCACCCTCATTCTCACCCTAACCCTAACCCTAACCCTAAACCTCACCGGAAACCTCACCCTAATCCTCACCCTCACCCTCACTCTCACAGTGACCGTAACTCTAACCCTAACCCTAACAATAACAGTAAACCTAACCCTAACACTAACAATAACCATAAACCTCACCCTGTGCCTCACCCTCACCGCAAATGTAACACTAACCATAACACTAACAATAACCCTAAACATAACACTAAGCCTAAGCCTAAGCCTAACCCTAACCCTAACCCTAACCCTCACCCTAAACCTAACCCTAACCCTAACCCACACCCTATCCCTAACCCTAACCCTAACACTAAACCTAAACCTAACCTTAACCCTAACCATAAACCTCATCATAGGACTCATCCTAAACCTAACCCTAACCCTAACCCTCACTCTCGGCCTAAGCCTAAGCCTAAGCTTAAGCCTAACCCGAACTCTAAACCTCAACCTAACCATCACCTTTACCTAACCCTAACACTAACCCTAACTCTAAACCTAAACCTCACCATCACCCTAACCCTAACTCTAACCCTAACACTAAAACTAAACCTCACCCTAACCCTAAACCTAACCCTCATCCTCAACTTCACTGTAACCCTAACCCTAACCCTAACAATAACCCTAACATTAAACCTAACCCTCAGCCTCACCATAACCCTCAACATAACCCTAACCCTCAATCTAACCCTCACCCTCACCCTAACCCTAACCCTAAACCTCCCCCACACCCTAACCCTAAACGTAACCCTAACCCTCACCGTAACCCTCACCGTAACCCTAACCCTAATCCTAACCCTAAACCTAATTCTAAACCTAAACCTAACCCTAACACTAACACTAACCCTAACTCTAACCCTAAACCTCACCCTCACCCTAACCCTAACTCTAACCCTAACCTGAAACCTAAACCTCATCCTAACCCTAACGCTCACCCTCACCCTCAACATAACCCTAACCCTAACCCTAACAATAAACCTAAACCTAACCCTAACCCTCATCATAACCATAGCCTTCACCCTAACCCTAACCCTCACTCTAACACTTACCCTCACCCTAACACTAACCCTAACCATTACACTAAAACTCACACTAACCCTAATCATCACCCTAACCCTAAACCTCACCCTAACCCTAACTCTCACCCTCAACCTATCCCTCAACCTAACCATAACCCTCATCCTCACCCTTAACCTCACACTAACCATAACACTAATCCTGAATCTAACCCTCAACCTCACCCTAACCCTAACCCTCACCTTACCATAACCCTCACCCTCAGCCTAACCCTCACCTTTACACTTACAGTCACCCTAACACTAACACTCACCCTCAACCTCAGCCTCAGCCTAACCCTAAGCCTAAGCCTAACCCTAACCCTAACCCTAACCCTCACCCTCACCCTAATCCTAACCCTAACCCTCATCCTAACCCTTAACCTACCATAACCCTAACCATCATTCTAAACCTAATCCTCATACACACCCAAACCCTCAGCCTAACCTTAAGCCTAAGCCAAACCCTAACCCTAACCCTCACACTCACTCAACCGTCAACCTAATCCTAAACCTAACCCTAACCCTAACATTAAACCTCAACCTAACCCTCACCCTAACCCTAACACTAACCCTAACACTCAACCTAACCCTCCCCCTAAACCTAACTCTAACCCTAAGCCTCACCCTCACCATAACTATAATCCTAAAACTAAACCTCACCCTAACCCTGATCCTAACACTCACCCTCACCCTCACCCTTACTGTAACTCTAACCCTAACCTTAAATATAACACTAACCCTAAACCTAACCCAAACGCTGAACCTCATCGTAATATTAACCCTAACAAAAACCCTCACCCTAATCCTAATCCTAACCCTCAGCCTCACCTTAAACCCTAACCCTCACCCTAACCCTAACACTCACCCTCACCATAACCCTAACCTTAACCCTAAACATCACACTAACGCTAACCCTAACCCTCAGCCTAACTCTAGCCCTCCCCCTAATCCTAATGCTAACCCTAAACATCATCCTAACACTCACCCTAACTCTAAAACCCTAACACTAACACTCACCCTCACCCTCATGCTCCGCCTAAGCCTCCGCCTCAGCCTAAGACTAACCCTGACCCTCACACACCCTCACCCTAACCCTAACCATAACACTAACCCTAACCCTAACCTTCACACTAACCCTCCCCCTAACCCTAACTCTAACCCTAAACCTCACACTCACCCTAACCCTAATCCTAAACCTGACACTAAATCTCACCCTAACCATAACCCTAACCCTCACCCTTACCCTCACCCTCACCCTCTCCTTAACTCTAACCCTAACCTTAACAATAACACTAATCTTAACTCGAAACCTAAACCTAACCCTAATCCTATCCATAACCATCACCCTCAGCCTCACCATCACTGCAAAAGTCACCAGAACTATAACACTAATACTCCTAACCCTAACCCTAATCCTAACAATCACCCTCACCCTAACCCTAATCCTAAACCTAATCCTCACTCTAACCCTAACCCTAACCTCACCATAACCCTAACCCTCATCCTAACCCTCACCCTAACATTAACCCTAACCCTCACCCTAGCCTTCACGCTAACCCTAATCCTAACCCTAACCCTCATTCTAACTCTAACCCTAACCCTCACCATAACCCTCACACTCACCCTAACCCTCATCCTCACCCTAACCCTCACCCTAACCCTAACCCTCACCCTCACCATAACCCTAACCCTCATCCTAACCCTAACCCTAACCCTAAACCTAAACCTAAACCTCACCCTAACAATAACCCTAACCCTCACCCTCACCATATCTCTAACCCTAATACTAACCCTTAGCCTCACCTTAACCCTTACCCTAACTCTAACCCTAAATCTCACCCTAATGCTAAACCTAACCCTCACCCTAAATCTAGCCCTCACCCTAACTCCAATGCTAAACCTAAACCTCATCCTAACACTCACCGTAACCCTAAAACCCTAACCCTAACCCTCACCCTCACCCTCACGCTCTGCCTAAGCCTCCGCCTCAGTCTAAGACTAACCGTGACCCTCACACTCACCCTCATCCTAACCCTAACAGTAACACTAACCCTAACCCTAACCCTCACACTAACCCTTACCCTAATGCTAACTCTAACCCTAAACCTCACCCTTACCCTAACCCTAAACCTCACCCACACCCTCCCCATCTGCCTAACATTAAGCCTAACCCTAAACCCAACCCTAACCCTAACACTAACCCTACCCCTCAACCTACCCCTCACCCCAACCCTAACCCTCACCCTCACCCTAGCCCATACCCAAACCCTAAGCCTAAGCCTAACCCTCATCCTAACCCTCACTCTAACCCTAACACCAACACTCACCCTAACCTTAACCCTCACCCTCACCCTAACTCTAAACCTAACCTTAACCCTAACCCTAACCCTCACACTCACCCTCACCTTAACCCTAACCCTAATCCAAACTAACACTAACCCTCAACCCCACACTAAAACTCACCCTATCCCCAACCCTAACCCTAACACTAACCCTAACCCTCACCATACCCCTCACACTAACCCTAAGCCTAACCCTCACCCTCAACCTAGCCCATACCCAAACCCTAAGCCTAAGCCTAACCCTCATTCTAACCCTAAACCCAACACTCACCCTAACCCTAACCCTCACCCTCACACTCACCCTAATTCTAAACCTAACCCTAACCTTAACCCTAACCCTCACACTCATCCTCACTTTAACCCTAACCCTAATACTAACCCTAACACTAACCCTCACACCCACACTAAACCTCACCCTAACTCTAACCCTAACACTAACCCTAACCCTAACCTTAAACCTCAGCCTCACCCCAACCCTAACTCTAACCCTAAACCTCACCCTCACCCTAAACCTAACCCTAACCCTAATCCTAAACCTCACCCTAAACCTAAACTTTACCCTAACACTTACCCTCACCCTAACACTTACACTAACCTTAACACTAACACTCATACTAACGCTAACAATCACCCTAAACCTAAACCTCACCCTAACCCTAACCCTAAACCTCACCCTCACCCTAGGCCTCACCCTAATCCTAACTCTCATCCTCACCCTAAACCTCACACTAACCCTAACACTAATCCTCAATCTAACCCTCACCCTCACCCTAACCCTAAGCAGAACCCTCACAATTACAATAACCCTCACCCTCAGCCTAACCCTCACCTTTACTCTGTCACCCTCATCCTAACCCTCACCCCAAAGCTAACCCTCATCCTAACCCTCACACTAACCGTAACCCTAACCATCACCCTAACCCTAACCCTCACCCTCGACTTCAGCCTCAGCCTAACCCTAAGCCTAAGCCTAACCCTAATCCTCATCCTAACTCTCAACCTAACCATTACCGGAACCATCAATCTAAACCTAATCCTCATCCCCACCATCACCCTCAGCCTAACCCTAAGCCTAAGCTTAACCCAAACAGTAACCCTCACACTCACCCTCAGCATAACCCTAATCCTAACCCTAACCTTAACCCTAAACCTAAACCTCAACCTAACCCTCACCCTAACACTAACCCTAAGTCTCACCCTCACTTTAGTCCTCAACATAACCCTCACCTCAAACCTAACCCACACCCTCAATGTAACCCGAAACTTAACCCTCCCCCTAACCCTACGCCTAAACCTAAACCTCACCCTAACCCTAACACTAAATCTCACCCTCACCCTAGCCCTCACTGTAACCCTAATTGTAACCCTAAACCTCATTCTAACCCAAACCCTAACCCTATCCCTAAACCTCGCCCTAATCCTAAACCTAATAGTAACCCTCAAACTAATGCTAACCCTGACACTCAATGTAATACTAACCCTAAACCTCAAACTAACACCAACCCTCACACTCACAATCGCCCTCAGCCTAAACCGAAGCCTAATCCTAACCCTAACCCTAACCCTCATACTCACCTTCACCCTAACCCTAATCCTAACCCTGACACTAAACCTCACCCTAACCCTAACCCTAACCCTAACGCTTACCCTCACCCTTACCTTCACTTTAACTCTAACCCTATACCCTAACAATAACACTAATCCTAACTCGAAACTTAACCTAACCCTAATCCTATCCCTAACCCTCACCCTCAGCCTCACCATCACTGCCAAGGTAACCAGAACCATAACACTAACAATAATCCTAACCCTAAACCTAATCCTAACCCTCACCCTCACCCTAACCCTCATCCTCAACCTACCTCTAACCCTAACCCTAACCCTTTCCCTCACCATAACCCTAACCCTCATCCTAACCGTCACCCTTACCCTAACACTAACACTTAACCTCACCCTAAAAATAACCCTAACCCTCACCCACACCCTAGCCCTCGCCCTAACACTAATCCTAAACCTAATCCTCATCCTAACTCTCCCCCTAATCCTTAACTGAAAACCTAACTCAAAACCTTCACCCTAACCCTAAACATAACCCGAACCATAACTATCACCCAAATGCTAACCCTAACCTGAACCCTAACCCTAAACCTCAACCTCACTCTCAGCTTAATGCTAAGGCTAATCCTAACACTAAGCCTAACCCAAGCACTCACCCTAACACTACCCCTAATCGTAATCCTAAACCTAACCCTAACCCTCACCCTCATCCTAACCCTCACCCTAACCCCAAGCCTAACACTAACCCTAACCCTAACCCTCACCCTAACCCCAACCCTAACACTAACCCTAACCCTAACACTAACCCTCACCCTAACCCTAACACTAACACTAAACCTAACCCTAACCCTCACCCTCATCCCTCACCCTAACCCCAAGCCTAACACTAACCCTAACCCTAACCCTCACCCTAACCCCAACCCTAACACTAACCCTAACCCTAACCCTAACCCTCACCCTAACCCTAACACTAACACTAACCCTAACCCCAACCCTCACCCTAACCCTAACCCTAACCCTCAAGCTCACCCTAACCCTAACCCTAACACTAACCCTCACACTCACCCTCAATTTAATCCTAATCCTAATCCTAACCCTAATCTTCACCTTCAACCTAACCCTCACCCTAACCCTACCCCTAACAGCAACACTAACCCTAACCCTAACCCTAACTCTCACCCTATCCCTAAGCCTAACCCTACCCCTAACCGTAACCCTCACACTCACCTTCAATCTAAACCTGATCCTAAACCTAACCCTCACCTTTACCCTTACTGTCACCCTCACCCTAACCCTACCCTTAACACTATCACTAACCCTAACCCTAACCCTCACCGTAACCCTAAACCTAAACCTCACCCTAACCCTAACCCTAACCCTCACACTCACGCTCGGTCTAAGCCTAAGCCTAACCCTAAGCTTAAGCATAACCCTAACCCTCACACTGACACTCACCCTAACCCTAACACTATCACTAATGCTAACTCTAACCCTAAACTTCACCCACACCCTAAACCTAACTCTAACCCTAACCCTAAACATAAACCACACCCTAAACCTAACCCGAACTCTCACCCTCACCATAAATGTAACACTAACCCTAACCTAACAATAACCCTAACCCTAACCCTAACCCTCATTCTAACCATAACCCTCACCCTAAACCTAACCCTCAAAGTAACACTTACCCTCACCCTAACACTAACCCTAACCCTAACACTAACACTCAAACTAACCCTAACAATCACCCTAACATTAAACCTCACCCTAAGCCTAACCCTAAAGCTCACCCTCAACCTAGCCCTCACCCTAACCCTAACCCTCATCCTCACTCTAAACCTCACACTAACCCTAAACCTAATCATCAATCTTTTTTTTTTTTTTTTTAAATTGTATTTTATTTTATTTGAGAACATATTGTACAGAGGGGCTACAATTACATGGGCAGAATAATGCATACATTTCTTACCAAGCATTGCAGCCTCCTCCTTTGTTTACCCTTCACTTCCCTTCCCTGCCTCCCCCCTCCCCCCACCCAATTTTACCCCCCTCCCCCCACCCAATTATACCCCCCTCCCCCCCCACACACCGACATTGTAAAGCTGGTTTTGACATGACATTTTGTACTTCTCATTGTTGCAACAGGTCCACCTGAATCCTTAAACGACTTGTAACCTCACCCTCACCCTAACCCTAACCCTAACCCTAGACCTTACCTTAATCCTTACTCTCAGCCTAACCCTCAGATTTTCCCTTACCGTCACCCTCACCCAAATCCCTCACCCTAACCATAACCCTCTTCCTAACCTTCACCCTGACCATAATCCTAAGCATCACCCTAACCCTAACCCTGACCCTCAACCTCACCATCAGCCTAACCCTAAAGCCTAAGCCAAACCCTCACACTAACCCTCATCCTCACCCTAGCCCTCACCCTAAGCCTAATCCTAACCCTAACCTTAATCATAACCCTAAACCTAACACTAACCCTAACCATCACACAAAACATAATCCTCATCCCCACTCTCACCCACAGCCTAACCCTAAGTCTAAGCCTAACCCTAACCCTAACACTCACACTCAACCTCACCATAACCCTAATCCTAAACCTAACCCTAACCCTAACCCTAAACCTCAAGCCAACCCTCACCCTAACCCTAACCCTAACACTAAACCTAACCCTAACCCTCACCCTAACTATCTCCCTAACCCTTACTCTAACCCTAAACCTCACCCTCACCCTAACCCTAAACCTCAGCCTCACCCTCACCCTCACCATAACTCTAACCCTAACCCTAACAATAACCCTAACCCTAACACTAACCTTAACGCTCATCCTCACCGTAACCCTAAACCTAACCCAAGCCCTCACCCTAACCCTAACCCTAACCCTAACCCTCACCCTCAGCCTCACAGTCACCGAAAACTTAACCATAACACTAATAACCCTAATCCTAACCCTAATCCTAACCATCACCCTCACCCTAAACCTAACCCTAACCTTCACCCTAATCCTAAACCTCAACCTCACCATAACCCTAACCCTAACACTCACCCTAACCCTAAACCTAACCCTAATCCTAAACCTTGCCATAATGTTAACCCTAACCCTCACACTCAACCTTGCCCTCATCCTAACCCTAATCCTAACCCTAAACCTTATCCAATCCCTCACCCTAATCCTAACCCTAAACCTGACCCTAACCATAACCCTCACCCTCATCCTCAGCCTAACCCTAAGCCTAAGCCTAACCCGAACCCTAACCCTCACACTCAACCTCATCCTAACCCTAATCCTAATCCTAAGACTAACACTAACCCTAACACTAACCCTCAACCTAACCCACCCCCAACCCTAACTCTAAACCTAAACCTCACCCTCACCGTAACCCTAACCCTCACCATCACCCTCACCCTCAGCCTAAACCTAAGCCTAACCCTAACCCTCACCTTAGCTCTCACCCTAACCCACCCACTAACCCTAACTCTAAACCTAATCCTCACCCTCAACCTAACCCTAAACCTAAACCTCACCCTAAATCTCACCGTAAGCCTAACCCGCACCCTCACCCTCACCCTCACCGTAACTCTAAACCTAACCCTCACAATAACACTAACCATAACCCTAACCCTAACCATAAATCTCACCCTCAGCTTCACCCTCACTGCAAACTTAAACCTATCCATAACACTAATATTAACCCTTACCCTAACCCTAACCCTAACTCTAACCCTAACCCTATCCCTAATCCTCACCCCACCCTCACCCTCAGCCTAACCCTAAGCCTAACCCTAACCCTAACCCTAACTTTAACCCTAAACCTCACCCTAACCCTATCTCTAAACCTAACCCTAAACCTCAGCCTAACCCTAACCCTAACCCTACCCACACACTCACCCTCATGGTAACTCTAAAGCTAACCCTAACCATAACACTAACCCTAACCCTAACCATCACCCTAAACCTAATCCTCACCCCCAGCCTCAACCTCAGCCTAAATGTAAGCCTAAGCCTAACCCTAACCCTCACCCTCACCCTCACCCTAACCCTAATCGTAACCCTAAATCTATCCCTAACCCTCACCCTCCCCCTCCCCCTCCCCCGAATTCTAACCCTAAACCTCACCAGCACCCTAACCCTAACCCTAACCCTAACACTAAACCTCACCCTAAAACTCACCTTAACCCTCACCCTCACTCTCAACATGACCATAACTCTAACCCTAACCCTAACAATAATACTAACCCTAACCCTAACCCTAACCGTAATAGTAACCATAAACCTCACCCAGAGCGTCACCCTCACCGCAAACTTAACACTAATCATAACACTAACAATAACCCTAACCCTAACCCTAAACCTAAACCTCACCCTAACACTAAACCTTACCCTTACCCTCACCCTCACCGCAACATTAACCCTAACCCTAAACCTAACAATAACCGTAAACCTAACACTAACCTTAACCATAAACATAACCCTCACCTAACGCTAACCCTCACCCTAAAACTAACCCTAGTCCTAACACTAACCCTCACACTGACCTTAACACTAATCCTCAATCTAATTCTCACCCTCACCCTAACCCTAAACCTAATACTCACCTTAACCCTCAACTTGACCCTTACTGTCAACCTTATCCTAACCCTCACCCTAACACCAATCCTCATCCTAACCCTCACCCTAACCATGACCCTAACCATCATGCTAACCCTAACCCTCAACCTCACCCTCAGCCTCAGCCTAACCCTAAGCCTATGCCTAACTCTACCCTAATCCTCACCCTCACCCTAGACCTCACCCTAACTCTAATCCTAACACTGACCCTCATCCTAACCCTAACCCTAACCCTAAAAATAACCCTAAACTTAACCCTAACCCTCATTCTCACCATAACACTCACCCTAACCTTAAACCTCACCCTAACAATTACCCTCACCCTAACACTAACCCTAAGCCTAAAACTAACCCTCACACTAACCCTAACGATCACCCTAACCCTAACACTCACCCTAACCCTAAACCTAACCCTTATCCTCACCCTACACCTCAACCTAATCCTAATCCTCATCCTCACTCTAAACCTCACACTAACCCCAAAAACTAATCCTCAATCTAAACCACACCCTAACCCTAACCCTAAACCTCACCCTAACCCTAACCCTCACACTTACTGTAATCCTAATTCTCAGCCTAACCCTCAACATTACCTTTACTGTCACCCTCACCCTAACCCGCACACTAACCCTAACCCTCATCCTAACCCTCACCGTGACCATAACCCTAAGCAAGCATCACCCTAATCCTAAACCTCACCCACAACCTAACCCTAACACTCACTCTCACACTAACCCTCACACTAACACTAACTCTATCCCTAAACCTCACCCTCACCCTAACCCTAACCCTCATCCTCACCCTCAACCTCAGCCTAACCCTAAGCCTAACCGTAACCCTCACCCTAACCCTCACACTCAACCTCACAGTAACCCTAATCCTAATCCTAACCATAACCCTAACCCTCACCCTAACCCTAACACTAACCCTAACATTAACCCTAACACTAACCCTAACCCTAACACTCACCCTAACCCTAACTCTAAAATTAAACCTCACCCTCAAACTAACCCTAACCATAAACCTCACCCTAAACCTAACCCTAAACCTCGCACTCACCCTAGCCCTCAGCCTAACCCTAATCCTAACACTAACCCTCAACCTAACCTTCACCCTAACCCTAATCCTAACACTCACCCTAAACCTAACCCTCACACTCAACCTCACCCTCAGCCTAACCCTAAGCCTAACCCTTAACCTAACCCTAACCCACACACTCACCCTCACCCTAACCCTAATCCTAAACCTAACCCTAACCCTCACACTAACCCTTATCCTAATCCTATCCTAACACTAACCCTAACCATAACCGTCAACCTAACCCTCACACTAAGCCTATCGAACCCTAAACCTCACCCTACCCCTAACCCTAACTCTAACTCTAACCCTAACCCTAAACCTCACCCTAACCCTAACCCTAACAATCACCCTCACCCTCATCCTCAACGCAACCCTAAATCTAAAATTAAAAATATCCCTTACACGAACCCTAACCCTCAACCTAACTGTAACCCTCACCCTAACCCTAACCATCACCCTAACACTAACGGTAACCCTAACACTAACCCTCACACTAACCCTAAACCTCACCCTAACCCTAACCCTAACCCTAACCATCAACCTCACCCTAGCCCTCACCCTAACCCTAATTCTAACTCTTACCATTACCTAACCCTCAACCCTTATCCTTACCCTAAACCTCACACTAACCCTAACCCTAATCCTCAATCTAACCCTCACCCTCACCCTAACCCCTAACCGTCACACTTACCCTAACCCTCACTCTAACCCTAACCCTCACCCTTATCTTAAGCCTCACCTACAGCCTAACCCTCAAATTTACCCTTACCTTCACTCTCACCTTAACACTCAGTCTATCCCTAAACCTCATCCTAAACTTCAAGCTAACCAAAACACTAACCATCACCCTAAACCTAACCCTCACACTCAATCTCACCCTCACCCTAACCCTAATCCTAACCCTAACCCTAATCCTAACCCTAACCCTCACCCTCAGCCTCATGCTCTCTCCAAAAGTAACCTTAAACATAACACTAACAATAAACCTAACCCTAACCCCTATCCTAACCCTCCACTACACCCTAACCCTAATCCTAACTCTAACCCTCACCCTCAGCCTCACACTCACTCCAAAAGTAACCTTAACCATAACACTAACAATAAACGTAACCCTAACCCCAATCCTAACCCTCCACCTCACCCTAACCCTAATCCTAACCCTAACCCTCACCCTCAGCCTCACCCTCACTCCAAAAGTAACCTTAACCATAACACTAACAATAAACCTAACCCTAACCCCAATCCTAATCCTCAACCTCACCATAACCCTAATCCTAACCCTAACACTCACCCTAACCCTAATCCTCACCCTCACTGTAACCCTAAACCTCATCCTACCCCTCACCCTAACCCTAATCCTCACCCTCACTGTAAAACTAACCCTCACCCCCAACATCACCCTCAGCCTAACCCTAAGCCTAAACCTAACCCTAACCATAACCCTCACACACACCCTCACCCTAACCCTAATCCTAAACCTAACCCTATCCCTAAAAATCAACCTAACCCTAACCCTAACCTTAACCCTCCCAATAACCCTAACTCTAAACCTAATCCTCACCCTCAACCTAACACTAACACTAAACCATACCCTAAATCTCACCGTAACCCTAACCCTCACCCTCAACCTCACTGAAACTCTAAACCTAACCTTAACAATGACACTAACCATAACCCTAACCCTAACCATAAACCTTACCCTAAGCCTCACTCTCACTGCAAACTTAAACCTAACCGTAACACTAACATTAACCCTTACCCTAACCCTAACCCTAACTCTAACCCTAAACCTAACCCTAGTCCTCACACCCACCCTCACCCTCATCCTAACCCTAAGCCTAACCCTAACATTAACCCTATCTTTAACCCTAAACCTCACCCTCACCCTAACACTATCTCTAAACCTAACCCTAAACCTCAGCCTAACCCTAACCCTAACTGTACCCGCACCCTCACCGTCACAGTAACTCTAACCCTAACCCTAAAAATAACACTAACCCTAACCCTAACAATCACCCTAACCCTAATCCTCACCCCCAGCCTCACCCTCAGCTTCACCCTAAGCCTAAGCCTAACCATAACCCTCACCCTCACCCTCATCCGAACCCTAATCCTAACCCTAACCCTATCCCTAAACCACAACCTAACCCTCACCCTCACCCTAATACTAACACTAAACCTAACCTTAACCCTCACCCTAACCCTCCCCTCACCCTAACTCTAAACCTAAACCTCACCAGTACCCTAAACCTAACCCTAACCCTAACCCTAAACCTCACCCTAAACCTCACCCTAACCTTCACCCTCACACTCACCATGACTGAAACTCTAACCCTAACCCTAAAAATAATACTAAACCTAACCCAAACACTAACACTAACCATAACCCTCACCCTTAGCCTCACCCTCGCCGCAAACTTAACACTAACCATAACACTAACAATAACCCTAACCCTAACCCTAAGCCAAACCCTAACCCTTACCCTAACCCTAACCCTCACCCTAACCCTAACCCTAATCCTAACCGTAAAACTAACCCTAACCCTCAACCTAAACCTAAACCTCATCCTAAACCTCACCCTAAACATAGCCCTAACCCTCCTCCTAAACCTAACCCTAACCCTAACTCTAACTCTCACCCTAACCCTCACACTAACCTTAACCCTAACACTAACCCTAACTCTAACCCTAAACCTCACCAACACCCTAAACCTAACTCTAAACCTAACCCTAAATATAAACCTCACCCTAACCCTAACCTAACCCTCACCCTCACCCTCAGCTTAACCGTTACCCAAACCCTAGAATAACCCTAACCCAAACCCTAACCCTAACCCTCACCCTCACCCTAACCCTAACCCTAACCCAAGCCCTCACCCTAAACCTAACCTTAACACTAACCCTAAACCTCACCATAACCCTAAACCTAAACCTCACCCTCAGCCTCAGCCTCACCTTAAATTTAACATTAATCATAACACTAACAATAACCCTAACCCTAAACCTAATCCTAACCCTCAACCTCACCCTAACACTAACCTCAACCCTAACACTCACCCTAATCCTAAACCTAACCCTAATCCTAAATCTCGCCATAATTCTAACCCTAACCCTCCCCCTAACCCTTGCCCTCATCCTAACCCTAATCCTTACACTAAACCTCATCCTAACCCTCACCTTAATGCTAACCCTAACCCAATCCCTCACCCTAACCCTAACACTCAACCTCAAACTCAGCCTAACCCTAACGCTAACCCTCACACTCAAACTCACCCTAACCCTAATCCTAACACTAAACCTAACCCTAACCCTAACCCTTACAATCACCCTAACCCTCACCCTAACCCTAACTCTAAACCTAAACCTCACCCTCAACCTGACCCTAACTCTAACCCTAACCCTAAACCTAAGCCATACCCTAACCCTAACCCTTACCCTCACCCTCACCTTCACCGTAACCTTAACGCTAACCCTAACGCTAACAGTTACCCTAAACCTAACACTAAACCTAACCCTAAACATAACCCTCACCCTAACGCTATAACTCACCCTAACACTAACCCTCACCCTAAAACTAACCCTAGTCTTAACACTAACCCTCAAACTAACCCTAACCATCACCTTAACCCTAAAACTCAACCTATCCCTATCCCTAACCCTCACCCTCACCCTAGCTCTCACACTAACCCTAACCCTCATTATCACCCTAAAACTCACTCTAACCTTCACACTAATCCTCAATCTTAACCTCACCCTCACCCTAACCCTTACCCTAATCCTCACCCTAACCCTCACCATGACACTTACTGTCACCCTCACCATAAAACTCACCCTAACCCTAACCCTTATCCTAACCCTCACCCTAACCATGACCCTAACCATCATGCTAACCCTAACCCTCAACCTCAACCTAAGCCTCAGTCTAAACCTAAGCCTAAGCCTAACCCTAACCCTAATCCTCACCCTCAACCTAGCCCTCACCCTAACCCTAATCCTAACCCTGACCCTCATCCTAACCCTAACCCTAACCCTAAAAACAACCCTAAACCTAACCCTAACCCTAACCCTAACCCTAAACCTAACCCTCACCATAACACTAACCCTAAACCTAACACTAACACTCACACTAACCCTAATGATCACCCTAAGGTTAACACTCACGCTAACCCTAAGCCTAACCTTCACCCTCAACCTAACCCTAACCCTCATCCTCACCCTAAACCTCACACTAACCCTAAGACTAATCCTCAATCTAAACCACACCCTCACCCTAAACCTAAACCCAACACTCACCCTAACACTAACCTTCACCATTACCGTAATCCTCATTCTCAGATAACCCTCAACTTTACACTTACTGTCCTGTCAACCTCACCCTAACCCTCATACTAACCCTAACCCTCATCCTAACCTGACCCTGACCGTAACCCTAAGCATCACCCTAATCCTAACCCTCACCCTCAACCTAACCCTAACATTAACCCTCACACTAACACTAACTCTAACCCTAAACCTCACCCTCACTCTAAGCCTCACCATCACCCTCACCCTCAGCCTAACACTAAGTCTAACCCTAAACCTAACCCTCACACTCACCCTCACCCTCACCCTAAATCTAATCCTAACCCTAACCCTAACCCTCAACCTAACCCTAACCCTAACCCTAACCCTAACCCAAACACTAACCCTAACCCTAACCCTCACCCTAACCCTAACTCTAAAATTAAACGTCACCCTCACCCTCACCCTAACCCTAAACCTCAGCCTAACCCTAACCCAAACACTCACAGTCATCCTAGCCCTCACCCTAACACTAGTCCTAACCCTAATCCTCATCCTAACACTCACATTAACCCTAACACTTACCCTCAACCGCACTCTCAGCCTCACCATAATTCTAACCCTAACCCTAACAATGACACTAACCCTAAACCTAACGATCACCCTAACACTAATCCTCACCCCCACCCTCACCCTCAGCCTAACCCTTAGCCTACGCCTAACCCTAACACTAACCCTCACCCTCACTCTCACCCTAACCCTAATCCGAACCCTAAACCTATCCCTAAACCTCAACCTAACCCTCACCCTCACCATAATGCTAACACTAAACCTAAACCTAACCCTCACCCTAAACCATCCCCCTAACCTGAACTCTAACCCTAAACTTCACCAGCACCCTAAAACTAACCCTAACCCTAAACCTCACCGTAAACCTCACCCTAACCCTCACCCTCAACCTCACTCTCACAGTGACCGTAACTTTAACCCTAACCCTAACAATAACAGTAACCCTAACCCTAACCCTAACAATAACCATAAACCTCACCCTGTGCCTCACCCTCACCGCAAAATTAACACTAACCATAACATTAACAATAATCCTAAACCTAACCTTAAGCCTAAGCCTAACCCTAACCCTAACCGTAACACTCACGAAAACCCTAACCCTAACCCTAAACCTAATCCTAACCCTAACACTAAACCTAACACTAACCCTAAACCTAAACCTAAACCTCATCCTAACACTCACCCTAAACCTAACCCTTACCCTCACCCTAACCCTCACCCTAACCCTCACCTTAACCCTAACCCTAACAATAACCCTAACACTAAACCTAAACCTCACCATCACCCTAAACCTAACTCTAACCCTAACCCTAAAACTAAACCTCACCCTAACTCTAAACCTAACCCTCACCCTCAACTTCACTGTAATCCTAACCCTAACCCTAACAATAACCCTAACACTAAACCTAACCCTCACCCTAACCATAACGCTCAACATAACCCTAACCCTCAATCTAACCCTCACCCTCAACCTAACCCTAACCCTAACCGTAACCCTAACCCTAAACCTAACCCTAACCCTAACCATCACGTTAAACCTATTCCTCATCCCCACCCTCACCCGAGCCTAACCCTAAGCCTAAACCTAACCCTAACCTTAACCCTCAAACTTACCCTCACCCTAATCGTAACACTAACACTAACCCTTACTCTAACCCTAAACCTCACCCTCACCCTAACCCTAACTCTAACCCTAATCTGAAACCTAAACCTCATCCTAACCCTAACCCTCACTCTCACACTCACTCTCAACATAACCCTAACCCTAACCCTAACCCTAACAATAAACCTAACCCTAACCCTAACCCTCATCCTAACCATAACCTTCACCCTAACCCTAACCATCACCCTAACACTTTCCCTCACCCTAACACTAACCCTAAACATAACACTAACCGTCACACTAACCCTAACCATCACCCTAACCCTAAACCTCACCCTAACCCTAACTCTCACCCTCAACCTAGCCCTCAACCTAACCCTAAACCTCATCCTCACCCTTAACCTCACACTAACCTTAACACTAATCCTGAATCTAAATCTCAACCTCACCCTAATCCTAACCCTCACCTTACCTTAACGCTCACCCTCACCCTAACCCTCACCATAACATAAATCCTCATCCTTACCCTCACCCTAACGGCAACCTCAACCATCAACCTAACCCTAACCCTCACCCTCACCCTAGCCATCACCCTAACCCTAATCCTAACACTAACACTTATCCTAACCCTTAACCTAACCATAACGCTAACCATCATTCTAAACCTAATCCTCATCCCCACCCATACCTCAGCCTAACCCTAAGCCTAAGCCAAACGCCAAACCCTAACCCTAACCCTCAAACTCACCCTGACTTTCACCCTAATCCTAAACCTAACCCTAATCCTAACATTAAACCTCAACCTAACCCTCACCCTAACCCTAACACTAACCCTAACCCTAACACTCAACCTAACCCTCCCCCTAATCCTAACTCTAACCCTAAACCTCAGCCTCACTCTAACCATAATCCTAACACTAAATCTCACCCTAACCCTGATCCTAACCCTCACCCTCACCCTCACACTTAATGTAATTCTAAGCATAAATTTAACTTATAACACTAACCTTAAACCTAACCCAAACCCTGACCCTCACGGTAACTCTAACCCTAAAACAAACCCTCACCCTAATCCTAATCCTAACCCTCAGCCTCACCCTAACCCTAACCCTAACCCTAAACTTCACCCTCACACCATAACCCTAACCCTAACCCTAAACCCTACCCTAACGCTAACCCTAAACCTCACCCTAACTCTAGCCCTCCCCCTAACCCTAATGCTAACCCTAAACCTCATCCTAACACTCACCCTAACCCTAAAACCCTAACCCTAACACTCACCCTCACCCTCACGCTCTGCCTAAGCCTCCGCCTCAGCCTAAGACTAATCCTGACCCATACACTCAACATCACCCTAACCCTAACCGTAACACTAAACCTAACCCTAACCTTCACACTAACCCTCCCCCTAACCCTAATTCTTACCCTAATCCTCACCCTCATCCTAACCCTAAACCTCACCCTCACCCTCAGCCTCCGCCTAACATTAAGCCTAACCCTAACTGCAACCCTAACCCTAACACTAACCCTAACACTAACCCTACCGCTCACCCTAAACCTAACCATAACCCTCACCCTCACCCTAGCCCATACCCAAACCCTAAGCCTAAGCCAAACACTCACCCTAACCCTCACTCTAAACCTAACCCCAACACTCACCCTAACTGTAACCCTCACCCTCACCCTCACCCTAACTCTAATCATTACCCTAACCCTAAACCTCACACTCACCCTCACCTTAACCCTAACCCTAATCCTAACCCTAACACTAACCCTCAACCCCACACTATATATCACCCTATCCCCAACCCCAAGCCTAACACTAACCCTAACCCTCACCCTACCTCTCACCCTAACCCTAACCCTAACCCTCACCCTCAACCTAGCCTATACCCAAACCCTATGCCTAAGACTAACCCTCACCCTAATCCTCACTCTAACCCTAACCCCAACACTCACCATAACCGTAACACTCACCCTCACCCTCACCCTAACTCTAAACCTAACCCTAACCCTAATCCTAAACCTCACACTCACCCTCACCTTAACCCTAACCCTAATCCAAACTCTAACACTAACCCTCAACCTCACACTAAAACTCACCCTATCCCCAACCCTAACCCTAACACTAAACTTAACCCTCACCCTACCCGTCACACTAACCCTAACCCTAATCCTCACCGTAAAACTAGCCTATACCCAAACCCTAAGCCTAAGCCTAACCCTTACCCTCACCATAACTCTAACCCTACTCCTAACATTAACCCTAACCCTAACACTAAACCTAACCCTTACCCTCACCCTAACTCTTCCCCTAACCCTAACTCTAACCCGAAACCTCACCATCACCCTAACCCTAAACCTCACCCTCACCCTCACCATAACTCTAACCCTAACCCTAAAAATAAACCTAACACTAACACTAACCCTAACCCTCATCCTCACTGTTACCCTAAACCTAACCCAAGCCCTCACCCTAACCCTAACCCTAACCCTAACTCTCACCCTAACCGCAAACCTCAACCTCACGGTAACACTAACCCAAACACTCACCCTAACCCTAAAACTAACCCTAATCCTAAACCTTGCCATAATGCCAACCCAAAACCTCAACCTCACCCTTGCCCTCATCCTAACCCTAATCCTAACCCTAAACCTCATCCTAACCCTCACCCTAACCCTAAACCTCATCCTAACCCTTACCCTAACCATAAACCTAACCATCATGCTAAACCTAACCCTCAACCTCACCCTCAGCCTCAGCCTAACCCTATACCTAACCCTGACCCTCATCCTAACCCTAACCCTAACCCTAAAAATTATCCTAAACCTAACCCTAACACTCATTCTAAACATAAACCTCACCCTAACCCTAAACCTCAACCTAACACTTACCCTCACCCTAACACTAACTCTAACCCTAACACTAACACTCACACTAACCCTAATGATCACCCTAAGGGTAACACTCACGCTAACCCTAATCCTAAACCTCACCCTCACTCTGGCCCTCAACCAAACCCAAACCCTCTTGCTCACCCTAAACCTCACATTAACCCTAACACGAATCCTCAATTTAAACCACACCCTCACCCTAACCCTAAACCTATCCCTCACCGAAACAATAACCCTCACCCTTACTGTAATCCTCACTCTCAGCCTAACCCTCACCTTTAACCTTACTGTCACCGTCACCCTAACCCTCACACTAACCCAAAACCTCACCCTGACCGTAACCCTAAGCATCACCCTAACCCTAACCCTCACCCACAACCTAACCATAACACTAACCCTCACACTAACACTAACTCAAACACTAAACATCTCCCAAACCCTAACCCTCACCCACACCCTCAGCCTAACACTAAGCCTAACCATAACCCTAACCCTCACACTCACCCTCACCCTCACCCTAAACCTAATTTTAACCATAACCCTGACCCTCAACCTAACACTAACACTAAACCTAACCTAACCCAAACACTAACCCTAACCCTAACCCTCACCCTAACCCTAACTCTAAAATTAAACCTCACCCTCAACCTAACCCTACACCTCACCCTAACCCTAACCCAAAACATTACCCTCACCCCAACAATCACCCTAACCCTCATCCTATCCCTAACCCTCATCCTAACCCTCACCCTAACCCTAATCCTAACCCTCACCCTAAACCTAACCCTCACCCTCAACATCACCATCAGCCTAACCCTAAGACTAAACTTAAACCTAACTCTAACCCACACACTCACCCTCACCCTAACCCTAATCCTAACCGTAACCCTAACTCTAACCCTAACCCTCAGACTAACCCTCACTCTAACCGTAACCTAACACTAACCCTAACCCTAAACCTCACACTAACCCTCACCCTAAGCCTAACTCTAAACCTAAACCTTACCCTAATCCTAATCCTAACTCTAACACTAATCCTAACCCTAAAGCTCACCCTAACCCTAACCCTAACCCACACCCTGACACTCACCCTATATGTAACCCTAAACCTAAAATTAAAAATAACCTTAACACTAAACCTAAACCTTACCTGAACTGTAACCCTCACCCTAACCCTAACCATCATCCTAACACTTACCCTCACCCTAACACTAACCCTAACCCTAACACTAACCCTCACACTAACCCTAACACTCACCCTAATCCTAAACCTCACCCTAACCCTAACCATAACCTAAACCTCACCCTCACCCTAGCCCACACCCTAATTCTAATTCTAACCCTTACCCTCACTTAACCCTAACCCTCATGCTCACCCTAAACCTCACATTAAACCTAACCTTCATCCTCACCCTATCCCCTAACCCTCACACTTACCTTAACCCTCACCCTAACCCTAACCCTCACCTTTATCTTAACCCTCACCCACAGCCTATCCCTCAACTTTCCCCTTACCATCACCCTCACCCTAACACTCACCCTATCCCTAAACCTCATTCTAACCTTCAAGCTAACCGTAACCCTAACCATAAACCTAATCCTAACCCTCACCCTCAATCTCACCCTCAGCCTAAACCTGAGCCTAACCCTAACCCTAACACTAACCCTCACCCTCACCCTAGCCATCACCCTAATCGTAACCCTAAACCTCATCCTAACCGTCATTCTAATTCTAAACCTAACTATCAACAAACACTAATCCTCACCCCCACCCTCACCCTCAGCCTAAGCCAAAGCGTAACCCTAACCCTCACACTCACCCTCACCCAAACCTAATCCTAAACCTAAGCCTAACCCTAAACCTCAAACTAACCCTCACCCTAACCCTAACCCTAACACTAACCCTGACCCTAACCCTAAACATAACCCTAACACTAACCCTCACACTAACCCTAACCCTCACCCTAACCCTAAACCTCACCCTAACCCTAACCCTAACCCTCAACCTCACCCTAACCCTAATCCTCACCCTAAACCTCACCCTCAGCCTCACCCTCACTGCAAAGGTAACCTTAACCATAACACTAACAATAACCCTAACCCTAACCCTAACCCTAACTATCACCCACACCCTCACCCTAATCCTAACCCAAACCCTCACCCTAACTCTAAACCTTACCCTCACCATAACACTAACCCTCATCCTAACCAACACCCAAACCCTAATCCTCACCCTCAACATAACACTAACCCTCACCCCCACCCTCACCCTCAGCCTAACCCTAAGCCTAAGCCTAAGCCTAACCCTAACCCTCACACTCACCCTTACCCTAACCCTAATCCTAACCCTAACCCGAACCATAAACCTCACCCTCAGCCTCACTCTCACTGCAAACTTAACCCTAACCATAACTCTAAAAATAACCCAAAACCTAACCCTAACCCTAACCCTAAATCTAACCCTAACCCTAACCCTAATCCTCACCCCCACCCTCAGGCTCAGCCTAGCCCTAAGCCTAACCCTAACACTAAAACTAACTCTAACCCTAAACCTCACCCTCACCCTAACTCTATCTCTTAACCTAACCCTAAACCTTACCTTAACCCTAACCCTAAACCTCACCCGCACCCTCACCCAACCGTAACTCAAACCCTAACCCTAACAATAACACTAACCTAAGCCTAACCATCACCCTAAGCCTAATAATCACTCCCATCCTCACCCTTAGCCTAAGCCTAAGCCTAAGCCTAAGCCTAACCCTAACCCTCACCCTCACACTGACCCTAACCTAAACCTAACTCTAACCCTATCCCTGAACCTCAACCTAACCCTCACCCTCACCCTAATGCTAACACTAAACCTAAACCTAACCCTCACCCTAACCCTCCCCTTAACCCTAACTCTAAACCTAAACCTCACCAACACCCTAACCCTACCCTTAAACCTAAACCTAACCCTAAACCTCACCCTAACCCTCACCCTCACCCTCACTCTCACCGTGACCGTAACTCTAACCCTAACCCTAACAATAACACTAACCTTAACCCTAACACTAACCATCAACGTCAACCTTAGCCTCACCCTGACTGCAAACTTAACACTAACCATAACACTAACAATAACCCTAACATTAACCCTAAGCCTAACCCTAAACCTAACCCTCATCTTAACCCTAACCATAAACCTAAACCTAACCCTAACCCTAAAAGTAACACTAACCCTAACCATAACCAAAAACCTCATCCAAACCCTCACCCTAAACCTAACGCTAACCCTCACCCTAACCCTAACCCTCACCCTCAAAATCCGCCTAAGCCTAACCCGAACTCTAACTCTCACACTAACCCTCACCTTAATCCTAACCCTAACACTAACCCTAACTCTAACCCTAAACCTCACGATCAACCTAAATCTAACTCTAACCCTAACCCTATACCTATACCTCAACCAAAACCTAACCCTTACCCTCACACTAACCCTCACCCTAACCCTAACCTAACACTAACCCTAACCCTAACCCTCACACTAACCCTCACCCTAAGCCTAACTCTAACCCTAAACCTCACCCTAACGCTAACCCTAACTCTAACCCTAATCCTAACCTTAACCCTCACCCTCACCCTAACCCTAATCCTAACCCTAACCCTATCCCTAAAAATCAACCTAAACGTAACCCTCACCCTAACCCTCCCACAAAACCTAACTCTAAACATAATCCTCACCCTCAACCTAAACCTAACCCTAAACCTCACCCATCTCACCTAAGCCTTATCTTCAACCTCACCCTCACCCTCACCCTCACCGTAACTCTAACCCTAAACCTAACAATAACACTAACCATAACCCTAACCCTAACCATAAACCTCACCCTCAGCCTCACCCTCACTGCAAACTTAAACCTAACACTAACCATAACACTAACATTAACCCTTAGCCTAACTCTAACCCTAAACCTAACCCTAACTCTAACCCTAACCCTAACCCTAAACCTAAACCTCACGCCCAAGCTCAGCCTCATTCTAACCCTAAGCCTAACCCTAACATTAACCCTAACTTTAACCCTAAACCTCACACTCACACTAACCCTATCTCTAAACCTTACCCTAAACCTCAGCTTAACCCTAATCCTAACCCTACGTGCACCCTCACCCTCACCTTAACTGTAACCCTAACCCTAACAATAACACAAACCCTAACCGTAACCATCACATTAACACTAATACTCAACCCCAGCCTCACCCTCAGCCTAACCCTAAGCCTAAGCCTAATCCTAACCCTCACCTTCACCCTCACCCTAATCCTAACCCTAACCCTATCCCTAAACCTCAACCTAACCCTCACCCTCACCCTAATGGTAACACTAAACCTAACCCTAAACCTCACCCTAACCCTCCCACTCACCCTAACTCTAACCCTAAACCTCACCAGCACCCTAACCCTAACACTAACCCTAACCCTAAACCTCACCCTAAACCTCACCCTAAACCTCACCCTCATTCTCACCATGACCGTAACTCTAACCCTAACCCTAACAATAAAACTAACCCTAACCCAAACCCTAACACTAACCATAACCCTCACCCTGAGCCTCACCCTCACCGCAAACTTAACACTAAACATAACCCTAACAATAACCCTAACCCTAACCCTACTCCTAAACTTAACCCTAACCCTAACCCAAACCCTAACCCTAACCCTAACCCTAAACCTAACCCTAATCATAACCCTAAAACTAACACTAACCCTAACCATAACAACAAACCTCATCCTAACAGTCACCCTAAACCGAACCCTAACCCTCACTCTGACCCTAACCCTAACCATCACTCCCACGCTCGGCCTAAGCCTAAGCCTAAGCCTAACCCGAACTCTAAACCTCACCCTAACCCTCACCCTAACACTCACCCTAACCCTAACCCTAACACTAACCCTAACTCTAACCCTAAATCTCACCCTCACCCTAACCCTAACACTAACCCTCACCCTAACCCTAAACCTCACCCTCACTGTAACCCTAACCCTAACCCTCACCCTAACCATAAACCTAACCCTAATCCTAAACCTCACCATAATGCTAACCCTAACCCTCACCCTCACACTTGCCCTCATCCTAACCCTAATCCTAACCTTAACCTCATCCTAAACCTCACCCGAGTCCTAAACCTAACCCTTACCCTCACCCTCAGACTAACCCTAACCCTAACCCTCACACTCAACCTCACCAAACCCGAATCCTAACACTAACCCTAACCCTAAACCTAACCCTCACCCTAACCCTCCCCCTAACACTAACTCTAAACCTAAACCTCGCCCTCACCCTAACCGAAACTCTAACCCTAACCCTAAACCTAAACCTCAACCTAAACCTAAACCTTACCTTCACCCTCACCCTCACCGTAACCTTTACCCTAACCCTAACCCTAAAAATAACCCTAAACCTAACACTTAACCCTAACCCTAAACATAACCCTCACCCTAACGGTAACCCTCACCCTAATACTTACCCTCACCCTCACCCTCAACGTAAGCTTAACCCTAACCCAAACAATAACCCTAAAGCTAACACTAACCCTAACCCTAACCATAACCCTTACCCTAACGCTATAACTCACCCTAACACTAACCCTCACCCTAAAACTAACCCTAGTCCTAACACTAACACTCACACTAACCCTCTAACCATCACCTTAACCCTAAACCTCTACCTAACCCTAACCCTAATTCTCACCCTCACCCTAGCCCTCACCCTAACCCTAATCCTAAACCTGACCCTCATTCTAACCCTAACAATAACCCTAAAAATAACCCTAAACTTAACCCTAACCCTCATTCTAACCATAAATCTCACCCTAACCCTAAACCTCACCCTAACACTTACCCTCACCCCAACACCAACCCTAACCCTAACACTAACCCTCACATTAACCCTAACGATCACCCAAAACCTAACACTCACCCTAACCCTAACCCTAACCCTCATCCTCACCCTAGCGCTCAACCCAACCCTAACCCTCATCCTCACCCTAAATCTCACACTAACCCCAAAAACGAATCCTCAATCTAAACCACACCCTAACCCTAACCCTAAACCTAACCCTAACCCTAGCCCTAACCCTCACCCTTACAGTAATCCTCACTCTCAGCCTAACCCTCACCTTTACCCTTACTGTCACCCTCACCCTAACCCTCTCACTAACCCTAACCCTCATCCTAACCCTCACCCTGACCATAACCCTTAGCATCAACCTAATCCTAACCCTCACCCACAACCTAACCCTAACACTCACTCTCACACTAACCCTCACACTAACACTAACTCTAACCTTAAACCTCACCCTCACCCTAACCCTAAACCTAACCCTCACCATCACCCTCAGCCTAACCCTAAGCCCAACCTAACCCTCACCCTAACCCTCACACTCACCCTCACAGTAACCCTAACCCTAATCCTAACCATAACACTAACCCTCAACCTAACCCTAACAATAACCCTAACATTAACCCTAACACTAACCCTAACACTCACACTCACCCTAACACTAACTCTAAAATTAAACCTCATCCTCAACCTAACCCTAACCTTAAACCTCCCCCTAACCATAAACCTAAACCTCACCCTCACCCTAGCCCTCAGCCTAACCCTAATCCTAACCCTAACCCTCACCCTTACCCTCACTCTAACCGTAATCCTAACACTCACCCTAAACCTAACCCTCACCTTCAAACTCACCCTCACCCTAACCCTAAGCCTTACCCTAAACCTAACCCTAACCCACACACTCACCCTCACCCTAACCCAAATCCTAAACCTAACCCTAACTCTAACCCTAACCCTCAAACTAACCCTCACCCTAACCCTAAACTAAAACTAACCCTAACCCGAACCGTCAACGTAACCCTCACCCTAAGCCTAACTCTAGCCCTAAACCTCACTCTAACCCTAACCCTAACTCTAACCCAAATCCTAACCCTAAACCTCACAATAACACTAACCCTCACCCTCACCCTCACCCTCAACGTAACCCTAAACCTAAAATTAAAAATAACCCTAACACGAACCCTAACCCTCAACCTAACTGTAACCCTCACCCTAACCTTAACCATCACCCTAACACTTACCCCCACCCTAACACTAACCATAACCCTAACACTAACCCTCACACTAACCCTAATATTCATCCTAACCCTAAACCGCTCCCTAACCCTAACCCTAACCCTAACCCCCAGCCTCACCCTAGCCCTCACCCTAACCCTAATTCTAACTCTTATCCTCACCTAAACCTAAACCCTTATCCTCACCCTAAACATCACACTAACTCTAACGCTAATCCTCAATCTAACCCTCACCCTCACCCTAAACCCTAACCCTCACACTTACCCTAAACCTCACCCTAACCTTAACACTCACCCTTATCTTAACCCTCACCCACAGCCTAACCCTCAATTTACCCTTACCTTCACCCTCACCCTAACACTCAATCTATCCCTAACCCTCATCCTAACTTCAAGCTAACCGTAACACTAACCATCACCCTAACCCTAACCTTCACCCACAAACTCACCCTCACCCTAACCCTAATCCTAACCCTAACCCTAATCCTAACCCTAACCCTCACCCTCAGCATCACCCTCACTCCAAAAGTAACCTTAACCATAACACTAACAATAAACTTAACTCTAACCCTAATCCTAACCCTCACCCTCACCCTAACCCTAATCCTAACCTAACCCTCACCCTAACCCTAACCTTCACCCTCACTGTAACTCTAACCCTCATCCTAACCCTCACCCTAACTCTAATCCTCACCCTCACTGTAACTCAAATGCTCACTCTCACCCTCACCCTCAGCCTAACCCTAAACCTAAGCCTAACCCTAACCCTAACACTCACACTCACCCTCATCCTAACCCTAATCCTAAACCTAACCCTATCCCTAAAAATCAACCTAACCCTAACCTTCACCCTAACCCTCCCACTAACCCTAACTCTAAACATAATCCTCACCCTCAACCTAACCCCAACCCTAAACCTCACCCTAAATCTCAGCTAACCCTAACCCTCACCCTCACCCTAACCGTAACTCTAACCTTAAACCTAACAACAACACTAACCATAACCCTAACCCTAACCATAAACCTCACCCTCAGCCTCACCCTCACTGCAAACTTAAACCTAACACTAACCATAACACTATTAACCCTTAGCCTAACCCTAACCCTAACCCTAACCCTAAATCTAACCCTAACCCTAACACTAACCCTAATCCAGATGCCCGAGCTCAGCCTCATTCTAACCCTAAGCCTTACCTTAACATTAACCCTAACTTTAAACCTAAACCTCACCCTCACCCTAACCCTATCTCTAAACCTAACCCTAAACCTCAGCTTAACCCTAACCCAAACACTACCCGCAACCTCACCCTCAGGTTAACTCTAACGATAACCCTAACAATAACACTAACCCTAACCCTAACCATCACCCTAACCCTAATCCTCACCCCCAGCCTCACCCTCAGCCTAACCCTAATCCTAAGCCTAACCCTAACCCTCACCCTCACCCTAATCCTAATCCTAACCCTAACCTTATCCCTAAACCTCAACCTAACCCTCACCCTCACCCTAATGGTAACACTAAACCTAACCCTAACCCTCACCCTAACCCTCCCCCTCAACCTAACTCTAACCCTAAACCTCACCAGCACCCTAAACCTAACCCTAACCCTAACCCTAAACCGGACCCTAAACCTCACCCTAACCCTCACCCTCACTCTCACCATGACCGTAACTCTAACCCTAACCCTAACAATAATACTAACCCTAACCCAAACCCTAACACTAACCATAACCCTCACCCTGAGCCTCACCCTCACCGCAAACTTAACACTAACCATAACACTAACAACAACCCTAACCCTAACCCTAATCCTAAACTTAACCCTAACCCTAACCCAAACCCTCAACCTAACCCTAACCCTAAACCTAACCCTAATCGTAACCCTAAAACTAACCCTAACCAGAACCAGAACCACAAACCTCACCCTAACCCTCACCGTAAACCTAACCCTAACCCTCACCCTAACCCTAACCCTAACCATCACCACCACAATCGGCCTAAGCCTAAGCCTAACCCGAACTCTAACCCTCACCCTAACCCTAACCCTAACACTAAACCTCACTCTAACCCTAAACCTCACCCTCACCCTAACCCTAACACTAACCCTCACCCTAACCCTAAACCTTCCCTCACTGTAACCCTAACAGTAACCCTCACCCTAACCATAAACCTAACCCTAATCCTAAACCTCACCATAATGCTAACCCTAACCCTCACCCTCACAATTGCCCTCATCCTAACCCTAATCCTAACCTTAACCTCATCCTACACCTCACCCTAATCCTAAACCTAACCCTCACCCTCACCTTCAGACTAACCCTAACCTTAACCCTCACACTCAACCTCACCCTAACCCTAATCCTAACACTAACCCTAACCCTAAACCTAACCCTCACCCTCACCCTAACCCTCCCCCTAAAACTAACTCTAAACCTAAACCTCACCCTCACCCTAACCCTAACTCTAACCCTAACCCTAAACCTAAACCTCAACCTAACCCTAAACCTTACCCTCAACCTCACCCTCACCGTAACATTAACCCTAACCCTAACCCTAACAATAACCCTAACCCTAACACTAACCCTAACCCTAACCATAACCCTCACCCTAACGGTAACCCTCACCCTAACATTTACCCTCACCCTCACCATCAACGTAAGCTTAACCCTAACCCAAACAATAACCCTAAAGCTAACACTAACTCTAACCCTAACCATAACCCTCACCCTAACGCTCTAACTCACCCTAACACTAACCCTCACCCTAAAACTAACCCTAGTCCTAACACTAACACTCACACTAACCCTAACCATCACCTTAACACTAAACCTCAACCTAACCCTATCCCTAACTCTCACCCTCACCCTAGCCCTCACACTAACCCTTATCCTCATCCTAAACCTAAACCTAACCCTCACCCTAACCTTAACGCTAAACCTCAAATTAACCTTAACCCTCATCCTCAACATCAACATCAGCTTCACCCTAAACCTAACCCTAATCCAAACGCTAACCCTCACCCTCACCCTCACCTTAACTCTAAACCTAACCCTAAACAAAACCCTCACTCTAATCCAAGCCCTATCCCTGACCTTCACCCTAACCCAAAACCTAATCCTAACCATAACCCTAACCTACGCTCACCGTAAACCTTACCCTCACACTAACCCTAAACCTAACCCTCATCCTAACACTAACCATAACCCTAACCCTCACCCTAACCTTAACTAACCCTATCCCTCACACAAACCTTAACCCTCCACCTCACCCTCAACCTCAACCTCACCCTCACCCTAACCCTCACCCTCACCCTCACACTAAAAATAACCATAACCCTAACCCTCACACTAAACCTAACTCTGACACTCACCCTCACCTTCACCCTAAGCCTAACCCTACACCTAAGCCTAATCCTAAACGTAACTCTCACTCTCACCCTCACCCTAAACCTAAACCTTACCCTAACCCTAACCCTAACCCTAGTACTCACCCTAACCTTTACCCTCACCGTCACCCTAAACCTAAACCTAACCCTCACCATAACCCTAACCCTAACCCTAACCCTCACACTCACCGTAAACCTAACACTAACCCTAACCCTCACCCTAAACCTATCCTTAACCTTAATGCTATCCCTAACCCTCACCCTTCCCCTAAACCTCCCTCTAACCCTTACCCTCACCCTATCCTTCACCCTAACCCTCACCCTAACACTAAACCTAAACCCCATCCTCACCCTAAACCTAACCCTAAGTCTCACCCTCTCCCTCAACCTCACCCTAACCCTAACCCAAACCCTCAACTGAACCCTCACCCTAACGCTCACCCTAACACGCAACTTAACCCTAACCCTCACCCTCACCCTAACGATCACCTTAAACCTTACCCTCACCCTAAACCTAACGATAACCCTCACCCTCACCTAACCTAACCTGGATCCTAACCCTTACCCTAAACCTCAACCTAACTCTAACGCTATCCCTAAACCTCACCCTCACCCTAAACCTCACCCTAACCCTTACCCTGACTATAACCCTAACCCTAACCCTAATCCTCACCAGTACCCTAACCCGCACACTAACCCTAACACTCACCCACACCCTAAAACTCACCCGAAACCGAACCAGAAACCTAACCCGACCCTAAACCTCACCCTAATCCTAACCCTCTCTGTAAACATAACTATAACCCTCACCCTCATACTAACACTAAACCTCGCCTTAACCCTCACCCTAAATCTCACCGTAACCCTAACGCTAACACTAAACCTCAATCTCATCCTAACCCTCACACTTATCCTTATCCTGACACTAACCCTAACCCTAACCCTAATCCTCACATTAACTCTAACCCTCACACTAACCCTAACCCTACACCTCACCCTATCCCTCACCCTAACCCTAACCCTAACTCTAAACCTCACCCTAACTCTAATGCTATCCCTAAACCTCACCCTCACCCTAAAACTCATCCTAACCCTTACACTCAATATAACCCTAACCCTAACCCTAATCATCACCGTAACCCTAACCCTCACCCTAACCTAAACCGTCACCCACACTCTAAAACTCACCCGAACCCGAACCCGAACCCGAACCCTAACCCGACCCTAAACCTCACCCAAACCCTAACCCTCAATCTAAACCTAACTCTAACCCTCACCCTCATACTAACCCAAACCCTCACCTTAACCTTCACACTAACCCTCACCCTAACCCTAACGCTAACCCTAAACCTCACTCTCACACTAACCCTCACTCTTATCCTTACCCTCACACTAACCCTAACCCTAACCCTAATCCTCACATTAACATTATACCTCACCCTAACCCTAACCCCACCCCTCAACTTAAACTTCACACTAACCCTAACCCTAAGCCTAACTCTGACAGTAACCCTATCCCAAACCCTAAACTTCACCCTAACCCTTACCATCACCGTCAACCTAAACCTCAACCTAACCCGAACCCTCAAATACACCTCACCCTAACGCTAACCCTAACCCTAACCCTCACCGTAACCGTCACCCTAATCCTAACCCTATCCCTAACCCTCACCCTAACCCTAAACCTAACCCTAAACCTAACCCTCACCCTCACCCAAACCCTTACCCTCACCCTTACACTAACCCTAACAATCAGCCTAACCATCATGCTAACCCTCATACTAACCCTAAACCTCACCCTAACCATAAACCTAACTCTCAGCCAAACCCACTTCCTAACTCTAACCCTAACCCTCAACCCAACCTTAACCCTAACCCTAACTCAAACCCTCATCCTAAACCTAAAACTCACCCTCACCCTCACCCTCACCCTCAGCCTAATCCTAACCCTAAACCTAAACCTAACCCTAACTCTCACACTCATCGTCACCCTAACTCTAATGCTAACCCTAACCTTGACCCTGACCCTAACCCCAACCCTATCACTAACCCTCACCCTCACCCTAACCCTAAACCTCACTCTCACTCTAACCCTAACCCTAACCCTCACCCTAACCCTAAGCCTTAACCTAACCCTCACCCTCACCCTAAACCTCAACCTAACCCTTACCCTCACCCGAACCCTAAACCTAACCCTCAACCTAACCCTCATCCTAACCCTAACCCTAAACCTAACCCTCACAATAACCTTAACGCTAATCCTAACCCTAACCCTCACATTAACCCTAACCCTCAAACTCACCCTCAACCACCTCACCCTAAGCCTAACCCTAACCCTAACCCTAATCCAAACACTAACCCTAAACCCTCAACCTAAACCTAACCCTAATCCAAAAAATAACCCGCACCCTCACTGTAACCCTTACCCTCACTCTAAACCTTACCCTCACACTAAACCTAAACTTAACCCTCAGTCTAACCCACATCCTAACCCTAACCCTAACCCTAACCGTCACCCTAACCTTAACCCTAACCATAAACCTGACCCTCTCCTAAAACCTAACCCTCACCCTCACCCTCAACCTCACCCTCATGCTCACACTAACCCTCACACTAAACTTCACTCTAACCCTAACCCTAACCCTAACCCTCACCCTAAACCTAACTCTAACCCTCACCCTCATATTAACCCTAAACCTCACCTTAACCCTCATCCTAAACCTACCCCTAACCCTAATGCTAACCCTAATCCTCACTCTCACCCTAACCCTCACCCTAACCCCTATCCTCACAGTAACCCTAACCCTAACCCTAACCCTAATGCTAACCCTAATCCTCACTCTCACCCTAACCCTCACCCTAACCCCTATCCTCACATTAACCCTAACCCTAACCCTAACCCTCACCCTAACCCTAATCGAACCCTCACCCTCACCTTTACCCTAACCCTCACCGTCACCCCAAACATCAGCACCACCCTAACACTCACCTACACCCTCACCCTGACTCTCAGCCTCACCCCCACCCTAACCATTACCCTCACCCTAAACATCACCCTAACCCTAACCCAAACACAAAAGTTAACCCTAATCCTCACCCTAACCCTAATCCTCAACTTAAACCTCACCCTCACCCTAATCCTCACCCTAACCCTAACCCTAATCCTTTCCTAAACAAATCCCTCACCCTCACCCTAACCGTAACCCTAACCCTAATGCTAACACTAGCCCTCACCCTCACCCTAACCCTAATAATAAACCTAACCCTAATCTTAAACCTAACCCTAATGCTAACCTTAAACCTCAACCTCACCATAACCCTCACCCTAACCCTTACCCTCACACTAAACATAACCCTAATCCTAACCCTCACACTCACCCTAACCGTAATACTCACCCTAACCCTAATCCTAAGCCGAAACCTCACCGTCAGCCTAAACATCAACCTAACTCTAACCCTCAGCCTAACCCTAACTCTAACCCTCACCCTAACCCTAACGCTAACCCTAACCCTCACTCTCACCCTAAACCTCACCCTAACCCTTACCCTCAATATAACCCTAACCTTAACAGTAATCCTCAAACATAAACTCACCCTAACCATAACACTAATGCTCACCGTAACCGTAACCCTCACCCTCACCCTCACCCTAACCCTAACCCTAAACCTCACCCTAACCCTAACCCTGTCCCTAACCCTAACTCTAACCCTCATCCTCACCCTAACATTAACCCTAACCCTAATCCTCACCTAAACCTCCACCCTCACCCTCACCCTCACCCTCATCCTAACCCTCACCCTCACCCTAAACATAAACCTAACCCTCACCCTAACCCTAACCCTAATCCTCCCCCTTACACTAATCCTCACCCTAAACCTCACCCTCACCCTAAACATCACCCTAACCTTAACCCTCACCCTAACCCTAATCCTCACCCTCACCCTAACCCTCACCATCACCTTAACCCTCACCCTAACCCTAACCGTCACATACACCCTAAAACTCACCCTCATCCTAACCCTTACCCTCACCCTAACCCTAATCCTTACCCTAACCCAAACCCTGACCCTAACCCTAATGCTAACACTAAACCTCAACCTCACCATAACCCTCACCCTAACCCTTACCCACACCCTCAACCTCACCCTAACCCTAACCCCTAAGCCTCACCGTAATCCTAAACCTAACCCTAACCCTAATCCTCACCCTATCCCTAACCCTAACCCTAACCTTCACCCTAACCCTCACCCTTACCGTACCCCTAATGCTACATTAACACTCAGCCCCACTCTATGCCTCGCCGTAACCCTTACCCTCACCTTAACCCTATCCCTCACCATCATCCTAAACTTCACCCTTACCCTTACCCACACCCTCACGCTCAATCTAACCCTAACGCTAACCCTAAAACTAAACCTCACCCTAAATGTCACCCTAACCCTAAACCTAGCCCTAACCCTCACTCTCACCTGAACCCTTAGCCTTACCCGAAACCTAACCTAACCCTCAGCCTAACCCTCATCCTAACACTAACCCTAACCCTAACATTCACCCTAACCGTCACCCTCACCCTCAACCTCACACTCAGCCTAACCCTAAACCTAATCTAAAACCAAACCCTAATTTTCAACCTCACCCTAACTCTAAACCTAACCCTAACCAAAACCCTCTCCCTAACCCTCACCCTAAAACTAACCCTAATCCTAATCCTAACCCTCACCCTCACCCTAACCCTTACCCGCACCCTAACCCTAAACCTAACCCTCAGGATAACCCTCATCCTAACCCTAACCCTAACCCTCAACCTAACATTAACCCAAACCCTAAACTTAACCTTCAGCCAAATCCTAACCCTCACCCTCACCCTCAACTTCAACATCACGCTCACCATAACCCACACCCTCACACTCACCCTAACTGTAACCATAACCCTATCCCTCACCCTAAACCTAACCCTCACCCTCACCCTCACCATCACCCTCACCCTAACCCTCATTCTCACCCTAACCCTATCCATAAACCTAACCCTCACCCTAAACTCACTCTGACCCTCAGCCTCACCCTCACACTAAATCTAAACCTCACCCTAACCCTAAACCTAACCTTAGCCCTCACCCTAACACTAACCCTCACATAAACCCTAACCCTCACCCTCACTTTTACCGTAACTGTAACCCTAACCCTAACCCTAACAATAACCCTGAACCTAACACTAACACTAACCCTATCTATAAACCTCACCCTAACGCTAACCCTCGCCCTAACATTTACACTCACCTAAAAAGTAAACCTAGTCCTAACACTAACCCTCACACTAACCCTAACCTTCCCCTTAACCCTAAACCTCAACCTAACCCTATCCCTAACCCTCACCTTCACCCTAGCCCTCACCCTAACCCTAACCCTCATCCTCACCCTAAACCTCACTCTAAACTTAACACTAATCCTCAATCTAATCCTCACCCTCACCTTAACCCTAACCCTAATCCTCATCCTAACCCTCTCCTTTACCCTTACTGTCACCCTCACCCTAACCCTCACCCTAACTGTAACCCTAACCCTACCCCTCAACCTACCCCTCACCGGAAACCTAACCCTAACCCTAATCCTCACCATATCCCTAACAATAACCCTAAATCTCACCCTAACCCTCACACTCACCATAACCCTAATGCTAACATTAACCCTCAACCTCACCCGAAACCTCGACCCTAACCCTTCCCCTGATCTTAACCTATCCCTCACCCTCACCCAAAACTTCACCCTAACCCTTACCCTCACCCTATCCCTCACCCTAACCCTAACACTAACCCTAACACTAACCCTCACCCTAAACCTCACCGTAACCCTAAGCCTAACACTAACCCTCACCCTCACCCTAACCCTTACCCTAACCCTTACCCTCATCCTAACCCTAACCCTAACCCTCACCCTAACCTTAAAGATAACCCTAACTCTAACCCTCACATTAACCTTAACCCTCACGCTCAACATCAACCTCAGCCTAACCCTAACCCTAATCCAAACGCTAACCCTCACCATCACCTTCACCCTAACTCTAAACCTAACCCTAAACAAAACCTGCACCCTAATCCTAACCCTATCCCTAACCCTCACCCTAAACCTATCCCTAATCCTAAACTTAATCCTCACCCCCCCTAACACTTACCCTCACCCTAAACCTAAACCTAACCCTCAGCCTAATCCTCATCCTAAAACTAACACTAACCCAAACCCTCACCCTAAATTTAACCCTAACCCTAACCCTCACCCAAACACTAACCCTCACCTTCACCCTCACCCTAAAAATAACCATAACCCTAACCCTCACCCTAAACCTACCTCTCACACTCACCCTCACCCTCACCCTAAGCCGAACCCTACACCTAAGCCTCATCCTAAACCAAACCCTCAAACTCACACTCACCCTAAACCTAAACATGAACCTAACCCTAAACCTTAACCTAGCCCTCACCCTGAACTTTACCCTCACCGTCACCCTAACCCTAACTCTCACCCTCACCGTAACCCTAACACTAACCCTAACCCTCACCCTAAACCTAACTCTGACACTCACCCTCACCCTCACCCTAAGCTGAACCCTACATCTAAGCCTAATCTTAAACCTAACTCTCACTCTCACCCTCACCCTAAACCTAAACCTTACCATAACCCTAACATTAACCCTAGTCCTCACCCTATCCCTTACCCTCACCGTCACCCTAACCCTAACCCTCACCCTAACCCTAACCCTAACCCTCACCCTCACCGTAACCCTAACACTAACCCTAACCCTCACCCTAAACCTATCCTTAACCCTAATGCTATCCCTAACCCTCACCTTCCCTGAAAACCTCACTCTAACCCTTACCATCACCCTAACCCTCACCCTCACCCTAACCCTAACAGAAACACTAAACCTCAACCTAAACCTCATCCTCATCCTAAATCTAACTCTAAATCTCACCCTCACCCTCAACCTCACCCTAACCCTAACCCAAACCCTCAACTGAAATCTCACCCTAACGCTCACCCTAACCCTCAATTTAACCCTAACCCTCACCCTCACCCTAACGCTCACCCTAAACCTTACCCTCACCCTAAACCTAACCCTAAACCTAACGATAACCCTCACCCTCACCTAACCTAACCTGGATCCTAACCCTCACCCTAATCCTCACCCTAACACTAACGCTATTCCTAAAACTCATCCTCACCCTAAACCTCATCCTAACCCTTACCCTCACTATAACCCTAACCCTAACACTAACACTAATCCTCACTGTAACCCTAACCCTCACCCTAACCCTAACCGTCAACCACACCCTAAAACTCACCCGAACCCGAACCCGAACCCGAAACCTAACCAGAACCTAAACCTCACCCTAACCCGACCCCGCAATCTAAACCTAACTCTAACCCTCACCCTCATACTAACCCTAACCCTCACCTTAATTTTCACACTAACCCTCTCCCTAACCCTAACGCTAACCCTTAAACCTCACTCTCACCCTAACCCTCACGCTTATCCTTATCCTCACACTAACCCTAACCGTAACCGTAATCCTCACATTAACCCTATCCCTCACCCTAAACCTAACCCTACCCCTCACCCTACCCCTCACCCTAACCCTAACCCTAATCCTAACCCGCACACTAATCCTATCCCAAACCCTCAACTTCATCCTAACCCTCACCGTCACCATCACCCTAACCCTCACCCTAACCCTAACCCTCAACTACACCTCCACCATCACCCTCACACTAAAACTCACCCTCACCCTAAGTATCACCCTAATCATAAACCTCACCCTAACCCTAACCCTAGTCATCATCCTAACCCTAACCCTCACCTTAAACCTCACCCTCGCCCTAATCCTCACCCTAACCCTAACACTAACACTCAGCCTAACCTTCATCCTAACCCTCACACTAACCCTAAACCTCACCCTAACCCTAACCCTAAACCTCACCCTCACCCTAGGCCTCACCCTAATCCTAACTCTCATCCTCACCCTAAACCTCACACTAACCCTTACACTAATCCTCAATGTAAGCCTCACCCTCACCCTAAACCTAACCCTAAACCTCACCCTAACCCTCACCCTAACCCTAACCTTCAACATTACCATAACACTCACCCTCAGCCTAACCCTCACCCTTACTCTTACTGTCCCCCTCACCCTAACCCTCACCCTTACCCTAATCCACATCCTAAAGCTCACCCTAACTGTAACTCTAACTATCACCCTAACCCTAACCCTCACCGTCACCTTCAGCCTCAGCCTAACCCTCACCCTAACCCTAAGCCTAACCCTAAACCTCAACCTAACCCTAACCATAACATTCACCCTCATCCTAGCCCTCACCCTAACACTAATCCTAACCCTAACCCTCATCCTAACCCTCAACCTAACCATAAACCTAACCATCAATCAAAAGCTAATCCTCATCCCCACTATCACCCTCAGCCTAATCATAAGGTTAAGCCTAATCCTAAACCTAATCCACACCCTCACCCTCACTGTAAACCTAATCCTAAACCAAACCCTAACCCTTCCTCTAACCCTAATTCTAACCCTAAAACTCACCCTCACCCTAACCCTAACCCTAACCCTCAACCTCAGCCTAACCCTAACCCTAACCCTCACCCTCACCGTGACCCTAACCTTAATCCAAACCCTCACCCTCACTCTAACCCTAAGCCTAACCCTAAACCTCAACCTAACCCTAACAATAACATTCACCCTCAGCCTCACCTTCACTGTAAACTTAACCCTAACCATAAAACTAACAATAACCCTAACCCTAAACCTAATCCTAACCCTCAACCCCACCCTAACCATAACCCTAACCCTAACCCTCACCCTCAATGTAACCCTAACCCTAACCCTAAACTTCATCCTAACGCTAACCCTAACCCTCACCCTCACTCTAGGCCTCACCCTAACCCTAATCCTAACCCTAAACCTCATCCTAACCCTCACCCTCACCCTAAAACCCTAAACCTCATCCTAACCCTAACCCTCTCCCTCACACTCATGCTCGGCCTAAGACTAAGACTAAGCCTAAGACTAAACATAACCTTCAGACTCACCCTAACCCCAACGCTAAACCTAACACTAACCCTCACCCTCACCCTAGCCCATACCCTAACTCTAAACCTAACCCTCACCCTCACCCTCACCCTCACCCTCTGCCTAACACTAAGACTATCCCTAACCCCAAACCTAACCCTAACCCTAAACCTAACCCTCACCCTAACCCTCACCCTAACCCTCACCCTCACCCTAGCCCATACACTAACTATAAACCTAATCCTAACACTCACCCTAACCCTCATTCTAACCCTAACCCCAACCCTCACCCTAACCCTAACCCTCACCCTCACCAACACCATAACTCTAATCCTAACCCTAACCCTAATCATCACCTTAAACCTCACCCTAACCCTAACCCTAACACTAAACCTAACAGTAAACCTAACCATAAACCTAACCCTCAGCCTCACCCTCACCGCAAACTTAACCCTAACAATAACACTGACAATAACCCTAACCCTAAACCTAAACCTAACCTACACTGTAACCCTAACAGTAGTCCTAACCCTAACTGTAAACCTAAAACTTACACTAACCTTAACCCTAACCCTAACCCTAATTCTCACCCTTACTCTCACCTTAACCCAAATCCTAACCCTAATCCTCACCATAACCCTAAATCTAAACTTTATCTTAACCCTAACCCTAACCCTAACCCTACGCCTACCCTAACCCTAAACCTCAGCCTAACCCTCACCCTAACCCTAACCATAACACTCACACTAACCCTAACCCTAACCCTCACCCTCATGCTCGGCCTAAGCCTAAGCCTAATCCTAAGCCTAACCCTAACCCTCACCCTAACCCTAACCCTAACAATAACCCTATCTCTAACCCGAAAGCTCACCATTGCCTTAACCCTAACTCTAACCCTAAACCTAAACCTAAACCTCACCTAACCCTAACCCTAACCATCACCCTCACAGTAACTTTAAATTTAACCCTAATCCTAACAATCACCCTAACCCTAACACTAACCCTCACCCTGTCCATAACCCTCACTCTAACCCTAAACCTCACCCTAACCCTAACTATCACCCTCACACTTAGGCTCGGACTAAGCCTAACCTAAGACTAAGATTAACCCTTACCCTCACAATCAACCTCACCCTAACCCAAAAAGTAACAGTAACCCTAACCCTAACCCTCACACTAAGCCTCACACTCACCCTCACCCACAACCTAAGCCTCACTGTCACCCTCACGCTCACCCTCACCGTAACCCTAACCCTAAATCTAACCCTAACCCTCACCCTAAATCTCACCCTAACCCTAATGCTAACTCTAACCCTCACACTCACCTTAAACCTCACGCTAACCCTTACTCTCAACATAAAGCTACCCCTACCCCTAACCCTCACCCTGACCCTAACCCTCACCCTAACCCTAACTATAACCATAACCTTCACCCGAACCCTGACCCTAACCCTAACCCTAACCCTAACCCTCATCCTAAACCTCACTCTACCATAACCCTATCCCTAACCTTAACACTAACCCTAACGCTCATCCTAACCCTAATCCTCACCCACACCCTCAGCCTCATCCTCAGCCTAAACCTAACCCTAACCCTAATCCTAAAACTAATCCTCACCCTCATCCTAACTCTAACACTAAACTTCAATCTCACCCTCAACCCCACCCTCACCCTAACCCTAACCCGAACCATAACCCGAATCCTCACCCTAACCCTCATCCTAAACCTCTCCCTAACCCTCATCCTAAACCTAAACCTAACCCTTATCATAACCCTAAACCTCAACCTCACCCTAACCGTAACCCTAACCCTCACCCTCACACTCACCATAACCCTCACCCTAAACCTTACACTCACCCTAACCCTCATCCCAACCCTCACCCTACCCCTAAAGCTAACCCTCAACCGAACCCTTACACTCAATCTAACACTAAGCCTAACCCTAACACTAACTCTCACACTAAACCTCACCCTAAATATCTCCCTACCATTAACCCTAACCCTAACCCTCACCCTAACCCTAACCCTCACCCTCACCCTCAGCCTAACCCTCAGCCTAAAGCCTAACCCTAACCATAACCCTCAGAGTCACCCTCACCCTAATCCTAACCCAAAGCCTCACCCTCACCCTAAACCTAACACAAACCCTTAAACCAACCCTCACCCTCATAAATATCATAAATATCATAAATAAATAAATATCATAAATATCACCGTAACCCTAAAACTCACCCTAATCCGCACCATAACCCTAACCCTAAGCCTCATACTAAAGCTAACCCTCACCCTCACCCTAACCCTAACCCTAACCGTAAACCTAACCCTCATCCTCATCTAACCCTCACTCTAACCCAAACCCTAACCCTCACACTAACCCTCAACTACAGCCTCACCCTAAACCTAACCCTAATGCTCACACTCAACATAACCCTCACCCTCAACCTAAACATCAACCTAAACCTAACACTCACCCTCACCCTAAACCTAACCCCAAGTCTCAACCTTACCCTAACCCTAACCCAAAACCTCTACTGAACCTTGACACTCACCCTCACCCTAATCCTCACCCTCACCCTAAACATCACCCTAACCCTAACTCTCACCCTTACCGTCATCCTATCCCTAACCCTCATACTAACCCTAAACCTCAGCTAACCTAACCCTCAACCTAACCCTTACCCTCACCATAACACTAAGCCTAAACCTAACATGAAACCTCACAGTAACCCTAAACCTCACCTTAATCCTAACCCTCACACTAATCCTAACCCTCAACCTAAAGCTAACCCTAAACCTCACCCTAACCCTAATCATCACCCTCACCCTCACCCTCAGCCTAACCCTCAGCCTAAAGCCTAACCCTAACCCTAACCCTCACAGTCACCCTCACCCTAACCCTAAACCTAAGCCTCACCCTCACACTCAACCTCACCCTAAACCTAAAGCAAACCCTCAAACCAACCCTCACCCTCACCATAAACATCACCCTTACCCTAACCCTCACCCTAATCCGTACCAAAACCCTAACCCTCACCCTAACGCTAACCCTCACCCTAATCCTAACCCTCACCCTCATCTAACCCTCAGCCTAACCCACATCCTAAACCTCACCCTAACCCTCAAACTCACCCTCAACCTAAACCTAATCCTAATGCTCACACACAACCTAACCCTAACCCTCACACTCACCCTCTCCCTCAGCTTAAACCTAAGCCTAACAATAACCCTAACCCTAAACCTCACACTCACCCTCATCCTAAAACTAACCCTAACCTAATCCTAACCCTCTCACTCACCCTCACACTCCCCCTAACCCTAACCCAAACCCTCAACCTAAACATCACCCTAAACCTAACCCTCACCCTAACCCTTAGCCTAACCCTCACCCTAACCCTAACCCTCATCCTCACCCTCACCAACAGGCTCACCCTAAACCTAATCCTAACAATAACCCTCACCCTCACCCTCAACATAACCCTACCCCTAACGCTAACCCTCACCCTAAACCTAAACTCCAACCTAACCCAAAACCTCACCCTAAACCTAACACTCAACCTAACAATAACCCTCACCCTAACCCTAACCCTCATGCTCACAGTCACCCTCAGCCTAAACCTAAACCTAAGCCTAACCCTATCCCTAATCCTCACACTAACCATCACCCTAAACCTAACCCTAAGTCTCATCCTCACCCTCAACCTCACCCTAACCCTAACCCAAACCTTCAACTGAACCCTCACCCTCAATCTCACCCTAACCCTCACCCTCACCCTAAACATCACCCTAACCCTAACCCTCACCCTTAACCTCACCATATCCCTAAACCTCATACTAACCCTAAACCTACCCTAAACCTAACCCTCAACCTAACCCTTACCCTCACCCTAACACTAAGCCTAAACCTAACATGAACCCTCACAGTAACCCTAAACCTCACCCTAACCTTAACCCTCACCCTAACCCTAACTCTCACTCTAACCCTAACCGTAACCCAAACCCTCACCCTCATAGTAACTTTACACCAAAACCTAATCCTAACAATAACCCCAACGCTAACCCTAACCCTCACCCTCTCCATAACCCTCACCCTAAACCTAAACCTCACCCTAACCCTCACCCTCACCCTTAGGCTCGGTCTAAGCCTAAGACAAAGACTAAGACTAAACCTTACCCTACCACTCACCCTCACCCTAACCCTAAAAGTAACACTCACCCTAACCCTAACCCTCACACTAACCCTCACCCTTACACTAACACTAACCATAAACCTCTCCCAAACCCTAACCTTAAACCTCACCCTAACCCTCACCCTCCGCCTAACACTAAGAATATACCTAACCCCAACCCTAACCCTAAAACTAACCCTAAACCTAAACCTCACCCTAACCCTCACTCTAACCATGAGCCTAACCATCACCCCCACCCTAGCCCATACCCTAACCCTAAGCCTAATCCTAACACTCACCCTAACCCTCACACTAACCCTAACCCCAACCCTCACCCTAACCCTAACCCTCAGCTTACCCTCACCATAACTCTAATCCTAACCCTAACCCTAAACCTAAACCTCACACTCACCCTCACCTTAACCCTAATCCTAATCCTAACCTTAACCCTAACACTCACCCCCAGCCTAAACCTCACCCTAAACCTAACCCTAACCCTAACCCTAACCCACACCCTAACACTAACTCTAAACCTAAATGTCACCCTAACCCTAAACCTCACCCTAACACTTACCCTCACACTAAAACTAAACTTAACCTGAACACTAACCCTCACACTAACCCTAACCATCACCCTAAACTTAAAACTCACCCTAAGCCTAACCCTAACCCTCAACCTCGCTCTAACACTATTATCCTAACCCTAACCTTCACCCTAACCATAACCCCCACCCTCACCATCAAGCTGGGCCTTAGTCTAAGCATAAGCCTAAGACTAACCCTAACCCTCACAATCACCCTCACCCTAACCCTAACCGTAAACCTAACCCTAACCCTAATCCTCACACTAACCCGCACCCTAACGCTAACCCTAACCCTAACCCTAAACCTAAACCTAACCCTCACCCTAACCGTCACCCTAACCCTAACGTTCAACATTACCATAACACTCGCCCTCAGCCTAACCCTCACCTTAACCCTTACTGTCCCCCTCACCCTAACCCTCACCCTAACTTTAACCCTAACCATCACCCTAACTCTAACCCTCACCCTCACCTTCAGCCTCAGCCTAACCCTAAGCCTAAGCCTAACCTTAACCCTAAACATCAACCTCATCCTAGCCCTCACCCTAACCCTAATCCTAACCCTAACGCTCATCCTAACCCTCAACCTAACACTAAGTCTCAACCTCATCCTAACCCTAACCCAAACCCTCAACTGAACCCTCACCCTCACACTCACCATAACACTCACCCTCACCCTAAACATCACCCTAACCCTAACACTCACACTTACCCTCACAGTAGCCCTAACCCTCAAACTAATTCTAAACCTCACCCTAACCTAACCCTCAACCTAACCCTTACCCTCACCATAACACTAAGCCTAAACCTAACATGAAACCTCACAGTAACCCTAAACCTCACCCTAACCCTAAACCTCACACTATCCCTAACCCTCACCCTAACCCTAACCCTAACCCTCACCCTAACCCTAACACTCACCCTCATCCTAGCCCTCACCCTAACCCTAATCCCAACCCTAAACCTCATCCTAACCCTAAACCTAACCATAACCCTAACCATCACTCAAAAGCTAATCCTCATCCCCAAACTCACCCTCAGCCTAATGCTAACCCTCAGCCTAACCCACACCCTAAACCTAACCCTAATCCTAACCCTCACCCTCAGCCTCACCCTCACTGTAAACTTAACCCTAACCATAAAACTAACAATAACCCTAACCCTAAACCTAATCCTAACCCTCACCCTCACCCTAAACCTAAAACTAACCCTCACACTAATCGTAACCCTCACCCTCAAAGTAACCCTAACTCTAACCCTAAACCTCAACCTAACGCTAACCCTAAAACTCACCCTCATCCTAACCCACACCCTAACCCTAAAGCCCTAATCCTCATCCTAACCCTAACCCTCTCCCTCACACTCATGCTCGGCCTAAGCGTAAGCCTAAGACTAAGTCTAACCGTAAACCTCACACTAACCTTAACCCTCACCCTAACCCTAACACTAACCCTCACGCTCACCCTAGCCTATCATCTAACCCTAAGTCTAAGCCTAACCCTCACCCTAACCCTCAGCCTCACCCTAAGTCTAAACATAACCCTAACCCTCACCCTCACCCTCACCCACACCCTAAGCCTCACTGTCACCCTCATGCTCACTCTCACTGTAACCCTAACCCTAACCCTCACGCTAAACCTATCTCTCATCCTAACCATAAACCTAACAATCACCCTCACCTTCACCTCACCCTAACCCGAAACCTCACCCTAACCCTCACCCTAAACCTCACCCTAAGCCTAATGCTAACTCTTACCCTCACACTCACCCTGATCCTCACGCTAACCCTTACTCTTACCATAAAGCTAACACTAACCCCAACCCTCACACTTACCCTAACCCTCACCCTAACCCTAACCCTAACCATAACCCTAACGCTAACCCTAACGCTCATCTTAACCATAACCATACCGCTCAAATTAACTCTCATCCTAAACTTAACCCTAACCCAAACCCTCACCCTAACCCTAACCCTAACTTTCAACCTAACCCTAATCCTCACCCACACCCTCAGCCTCATCCTCAGCCTAAACCGAACCCTAACCCTAATCCTAACCCTAAACTTCACCCTCATCCTAACTCTAACCCTAACCTTCACTCGCACCCTCACTCCCACCCTCACCCTAACCCTAACCCGAACCCTAAACCGAACCCTCAATCTAACCCTCATCCTAACCCTCTCCCTAACCCTCATCCTAACCCTAACCCTAGCCCTTACCATAACCCTAAACCTCACCCTCACCCTGACCCTAAACCTAACCATAACCCTCACCATAACCCTAAACTGAACCCAAACCCGAACCCTCACCCTAACTCTCATCCTAACCCTCTCCCTAACCCTCATCCTAACCCTAACCTTAGCCCTTACATGACCCTAAACCTCACCCTCACCCTAACCCTAACCCTAACCCTCACACTCACCATAATCCTCACCCTAAACCTTACGCTCACCCTAACCCTCATCGCAACCCTCACACTATCCCTAACCCTAACCCTCAAGCTAACCCTTACACTCACTCTAACACTAAGCCTAACCCTAACAATAACTCTCACACCAACCCTCACCCTAAATATCACCCTATCATTAACCCTAACCCTAAAACTCACTCTAACCCTAACCCTCACCCTCACCCTCAGCCTAACCCTCAGCCTAAAGCCTAACCCTAACCCTAACCCTCAGAGTCACCCTCACCCTAACCCTAACCCTAAGCCCCACCCTCACCCTCAACCTCACCCTAAACCTAACGCAAACCCTCAAACCAACCCTCACCCTCACCATAAACATCACGGTAACCCTAACACTCACCCTAATCCGCACCATAACCCGAACGTTCACCCTAACGCTAACCCTCACCCTCACCCTAACCCTAACCCTTACCCTAACCCTAACCCTCACCCTCATCTAACCCTCACCCTAACCCAAACCCTACCCTCACCCTTATCCTCAACCACACCGTCACCATAATCCTAACCCTAGTTCTCACACTCAACATAACCCTAAACCTCACACTCACCCTCACCCTCAGCTTAAACCTAAGCCTAACAATAAACCAACCCTAACACTCACACTCAACCTCACCCTAAACCGAATCCTAACCCTAAACCTAACCCACTCACTCACCCTCACCCTCAACCTAACCCTAACCCAAACCATCAACTGAAACTTCACCCTAACCCTAACCCTAACCCTCACGCTTAACCTAAACATCACCCTAAACCTAACACTCACCCTAAACCTTAGCCTAACCCTCACCCTAACCCTAACCCTCACCCTCACCCTCACCCTCAGGCTCACCTTAAACCTAATCCTAATCCTAACCTTCACCCTCACCCTCAACTTAAACCTACCACTAACGCTAACCCTCACCCTAACACTAACCTCCAAACTAACCCTAACCCTAAACCTAACGCTAACCCTCACCCAAACCCTAACACTCACACCAACCCTTACCCTCATCCTAATCCCAAACCTAATGCTCACCATAACCCTAACACTCAAGCTCACAGTCACCCTCAGCATAACCCTAAACCTAAGCCTAACCCTATCCCTAAACCTCACACTCACCCTCACCCTAAACCTAATCCTAACCCTAACCCTAACCCTCCTCCTAACTCTCACCCTAACCCTAACCCTAACACAATCACTAACATTAAGCCTAAACCTCACCCTAACCCTAACCCTAATCCTCACCCTCAACGTTATTCTAACCCTAACCCTAATGATAATACTAACCCTAACCCTGACCCTAACCCTCACCCTCACCCTCAACCTAACCCTAAGCCTCAACCTCACCCTAACCCTAACCCAAATATTCAACTGAACCCTCACCCTCACCTTCTCCCTCACCCTAATCTTCACCCTCACCGTAAACATCACCCTAACCCTAACCCTCAACCTTACCCTCACCCTAGCCCTAACCCTCATACTAACCCTAAACCTCACCCTAAAGTAAACCTCAACCTAACACTTACCCTCACCCTAACACTAAGCCTAAACCTAACATGAGCCCTTACAGTAACCCTAAACCTCACCCTAACCTTAACCATCACACTATGCCTAACCCTCACCCTAACCCTATCCTAACCCTCACCCTAACCCTAATCATCACCCTCACCCTCACTCTCACCCTAACCCTCTGCCTAAAGCTTAACCCTAACCCTCACAATCACCCTCACCCTAACATTAACCCTAAGCGTCACCCTCACTCTCAACCTCACCCTAAACCTAACGCAAACCCTCAAACCAACCCTCACCATCACCATAAACATCACCGTAAACCTAACACTCACCCTAATCGGCACCAAAACCCTAACCCTCACCCTAACGATAACCCTCACCCTCACCCTAACCCTAACCCTCTCCCTAATCCTAACCCTCACCGTAATCTAACCCTCACCCTAACCCAAACCCTAAACCTCTCCCTAACCCTCAACCTCAACCTCACCATAAAACTAACCGTAATGCTCACACTCAACATAACTCTAACCCTCACACTCACCCTAACCCTAAGCTTAAACCTAAGCCAAAAAATAACCCTAACCCTAACCCTCACACTCACCCACACCCTAAACCTAACCCTAACCCTAATCCTAACCCTCTCACTCACCCTCAGACACACCCTAACCCAAACCCAAACCCTCAACCTAAACATCACCCTAAACCTAACCCTCACCCTAACCCTTAGCCTAACCCTCACCCTAACCCTAACCCTCACCCTCACCCTCACCAACAGGCTCACACTAAACCTATTCCTAACCCTAAAACTCACTCTCATCCTCAACCTAACCCTACCCCTAATGCTAACCCTCACTCTAAACCTAACCTCCAACCTAACCCTAAACCTCACCCTAACCCTAAACCTCATGCTCACAGTCACCCTCCGCCTAACACTAAACATAAGCCTAACCCTATCCCTAATCCTCACACTCACCCTCACCCTGAACCCAACCCTAAGTCTCAACCTCACCCTCAACCTCACCCTAACCCTAACCCAAACCCTCATCTTAACCCTCACCCTCACACTCACCCTAACCCTCACCCTCACCCTAACATCACCCTAACCCTAACCCTCACCCTTACCCTCACCCTAGCCCTAACCCTCATACTAACCCTAAACCTCACCCTAAACCTAACACTCAACCTAACATTTACCCTCACCCTAACACTGAGCCTAAACCTAACATGAACCCTCACACTATCCCTAAAACACACCCTAACCCTAAACCTCACATTAACCCTAACCCTCACCCTAACCCTAACCCTATCCCTCACCCTAACCCTCACTCTAACCCTAACCCTGACCCTAACCCTCACCCTGTCCATAACCCTCATCCTAACCCTAACCCTGACCCTAACCCTAACCCTCACCCTCTCCCTTAGGCTCGGACTAAGCCTAAGCCTAAGACTAAAACTAACCCTTACACTCACACTGAAACTCACCCTAACCCTAAAAGTAACAGTCACCCTAACCCTAACCCTCACACTAACTCTCACCGTAACACTAACACTAACCATAAACCTCACCCAAACCCCAACCCTAACCCTCACCCTCACCCTCACCCTCCGCCTAACACTAAGACTATCCCTAACCCCAACCCTAACCCTAAAACTAACCCTAAACCTAACCCTCACCCTAACCCTCACTCTAACCCTGACCGTAACCCTCACCCTCACCTTAGCCCATACCCTAACCCTAAGCCTAAACCTAACCCTCACCTTAAACCTCACTCTAACCCTAACCCCAACCCTCACCCTAACCCTAACCCTCACCTCACCCTCACCATAACTCTAATCCTAACCTTAACCCTAACCCTAACCCTCACACTCACCCTCTCCTTAACCCTAATCCTAATCCTAACCCTAACCCTAACACTCACCCCCACCCTAAACCTCACGCTAACCCTAACCCTAACACAAACCATAACCCTAACCCTCACCCTACACTAACTCTAACCCTAAACCTCACCTTAACCCTAAACCTCACCCTAACACTTGCCTTCACACAAAAACTCACCTTAACCCGAACACTAACCCTCACACTAACCCTAACCATCACCCTAAACTTAAAACTCACTCTAACCCTAACCCTAAACTTCAACCTTGCCCTAACCCTAACCATTACCCTAACCCTATCACTCACCCTAACCGTAACCCCCACCCTCAACCTCAAGCTGGGCCTAAGCCTAAGCATAAGCCTAAGACTAACCCGAACCCTCACACTCACCCTCACCCTAACCCTAATCGTAACCGTAACCCTAACCGTAACCCTCACACTAAACCTCACCCTAACCCTAACACTAACCCTATCCCTAACCCTCACCTAACCCTCACCCTAACACTTAACCTTCACCATTACCATAACACTCACCCTCAGACTAACCCTCACCTTTACCCTTACTGTCACCCTCACCCTAACCCTCACCCTAACCGTAATCATCATTCTAACACTCACCCTAACTGTAACCCTAACCATCACCCTAACCGTAACCCACACCCTCAACTTCAGCCTCAGCCTATCCCTAAGCCTAAGCCTAACCCTAACCCTAAACATCACCCTCATCCTAGCCCTCAGCCTAACCCTAATCCTAACCCTAACCCTCATCCTAACCCTCAACCTAACCATAACCCTAACCATCACTCAAAAGCGAATTCTCATCCCCATTATCACCCTCATCCTAATCCTAAGCCTAAGCCTAACCCTAACCCTAATCCACACACTCACCCTCACTGTAACCCTAATCCTAAACCTAACCCTAACCCTAAACCTAATCCTAAACCTCACCCTCACCCTCACCCTAAACCTAACGCTCACCATAACCCTAACCCTCACCCTCAAAGTAACCCTAACCCTAAACCTCATCCTAACGCTAACCCTAACCCTCACCCTCACTGTAGCCCTCACTTAACCCTAATCCTAACCCTAAACCTCATCCTAACCCTCACCCTAACCCTAAAACCCTAACCCTCATCCTAACCCTAACACTATCCCCCTCACACTCATACTCGGCCTAAGCCTAAGCCTAAGACTAAGACTAACCGTAACCCTCACACTCACCCTAACCCTCACCCCAACCCTAACACTAACCCTCACCCTCACCTTAGCCCATACTCGAACCCTAAGCCTAAACCTAACCCTCACACTTACCCTCACTCTCACCCTCACCCTAAGTCTAATCCTAACCCTAACCCTCACACTCACCCTCATCGTAAACCTAATTGTAACACTAACCCTAACACTAACCCTCACCCTAATGCTAACTCTAACCCTAAACCTCATCCTCACCCAAACCCTAACCCTCACCCTCATCTTCACCTTCTGCCTAACACTAAGCCTATCCCTAAACCCAGCCCTAACCCTAACACTAACCCTAAACCTAACTCTCACACTAACCCTCAAAATAAACCTCACCCTAACCCTCAACCTCACCCTCACCCTAAACCTAACCCTAATTCTCACACTCAACATAACCATAACGGTCACACTCACACTCACCCTCAGCTTAAACATAAGCCTAAAAATAACCCTAACCCTAAACCTCACACTCACCCTCACCCTAAACCTAAACCTAACCATAAACTTAACCCTCACACTCACCCTCACCCTCACTCTAACCCTAACCGAAACCCTCAACCGAACCCTCACCCTCACCCTCAACCTAACCCTAACCCTCACCCTAACCCTCAACCTAACCCTACCCCTAACGCTAACACACATCCTAACCCTAATCTCCAACCTAATTAGATCCCTAACCCTAACGCTAACACTCATCCTAACCCTAACCTCCAACCTAACCCTAACGCTCACCCTAACCCTAACGTGAACCCTCACCCTAACCCTAACACTCAACCCAACCCTTACCTTCACCCTAACCCTAAACCTCACCCTAACCCTAACTCTCACGCTCACAGTCACCCTCAGCCTAACCCTAAACTTAAGCCTAACGCCATCCCAAACCCTCACACACACCCTCACACTAAACCTAACACTACGACTCACCCTCACCCTCAACCTCACCCTAACGCTAACCCAAACCCTCAACTTAACCCTCACCCTCACCCTAACCCTAACCCTCACCCTCACCCTGAACATCACCCTAACCCTAATACTCACCGTTTCCCTCACCCTAGCCCTAACCCTCATACTAACCCTAAACCTCACCCTAAACCTAAACCTCAACCTAACCCTAACCCTCACACTAACCCTAACCCTAACCCTAACACTAAACCTACCCTTAACCCTACCCCTCACTCTAACCCTAAACCCAACCCTAACCCTCACACTCACCGTCACCCTAACACTCACCCAACCCTAACACTCAACCAAACCCTAACCCTCATACTCTCCCGAACACTAAGCCTCACACTATCACTCACACTCATCCTCAACCTAAACCTCACCCTAACCCTAACCCTCACCCTAACCTCACCTTTACCCTCAACCTAACCCTCACCCTCAACCTAACAGTAACCGTAACCCTAACCCTAAACCTCACCCTAATCCTCACCCTAACCCTATGCCTAACCCTCACCATCACGCTAACCTTTAACATTACCCTCAGCCTAACCCTCACACAAACCCTAACCCTCAACCTAACCCTAACTCTAACCGTCACCCTCACCCTCACGCTCACCCTCAGCCTAACTGTAAACCTAAACCTACTCCTAACACTAACATTCACCTTCACCCTCACACTAAACCTAATCCTAAACCTAACCCTAAGTCTAAGACTCACACTCACCCTCACCGTCACCCTGACCCTAAGCCTCACTGTCACACTCACACTCACCCTCACCCTAACCCTAACCATAACTCTAACCCTAAACCTCACCCTAAACCTAACCCTAACACTCACCCTCAATCTAACATTTAACCTTACCCTCACACTAACCCTAACCCTCACCCTAACCCTAACCCTCACCCTAACCCTCACTCTCACCATAGACCTCACCCTAACCCTAATCCTAACCCTAACCCTCACCCTAAACCTAACCCTCAACCTAACCCTAACCCTCACCCTCATCTAACCCTCACCCTAACCCAACCCTAACCCTCACCCTAACCCTCACCTTAACCCTAACCCTCACACTAAACAAACCCTAACACTCACCCTAACCCACACACTAACCCTAATGCTAACCCTAATCCTAACCATAACCCTCACCCTAAACCTAAACCTCAACCTAACCCTAACCCTCACACTCATCTAACCCTCACCCTAACCCAACACTAACCCTCATCCTAACCCTCACCCTAACCCTAACCCTCACCCTAACCTAACCCTAACACTCACCCGAACCCTCACACTAGCCCTAATGCTAACCCTAACCCTCACCCTCACACTAACCCTTCAAACTAACCCTTAAACTCACAGTAACCCTAACCCTAACACTAACCCTCAACCTCACCCTAAACCTCAGCCAAACCCTAACCCTCACCCCAACACTTACCCTCACCCTAACTCTCATCCTAACGCTAACCCTAACGCTAAACCTCACTTCACTCGCAACCTCACTTTAACCGTAACCCTAACACTAACCCTAACAATAACCCTCACACTAACCCTAACCCTCACACTAACCTTCACCCTCAACCTCACCCTAACCCTCACCCTCATCTTAACGCTAACCATAAACCTAACCCTGAACCTCACCCTAACCCTCACCCTAACCCTAAACCTAACCCTCACCCTCTCCCTAACCTTTAGACTTCACCTCACCCTAACCCTCACACTAAACCTAACCCTCACCCTAACCCTAACCCTAACCGTCACCCTCATCCTCACGCTCACCCTCAGCCTAACTTTAAACCTAACGCTACTCCTAACACTAACCCTCAACTTCACCGTCACACTAACCCTAACCCTAAGCCTAAGCCTAACCCTCACACTCACCCTCACCCACAACCTAAGCCTCACTGTCACCCTCACGCTCACCCTCACCCTAACCCTAACCCTAACCCTCACGCTAAGCCTATCTCTCACCCTAACCATAAACCTCACAATCACCCTCACCCTCACCTCACCCTAACCCTAAACCTAAACCTAACCCTCACCCTAAACGTCACCCTAACCCTAATGCTAACTCTAACCCTCACACTCACCCTAAACCTCACGCTAACCCTTAATCTCACCGTAAATCTAAACCTAACCCTAACCCTCACTCTGACCGTAACCCTCACCCTAAACCTAATCCTAACCCTAGCCCTCACCCTCACCCTCAACCTCACCCTACCCCTAACGCTAACCTCACCCTAAACCTAAACTCGAACCTAACCCTAACCCTAGCCCTACCACTAAGCCTCACCCTAAACCTAAACCTCATCCTAACCCTAACCCTCAAACTCACAGTCACCCTCAGCCTAACCCTAAAGCTAAGCCTAACCCTATCCCTAATCCTCACACTCACCATCACCCTAAACCTAACCCTAAGTCTCACCCTCACCCTCAACCTCACCCTAACCCTAACCCAATCCCTCAACTGAACCCTCAACCTCACCCTAACACTCACCCTAACGCTAACTCTCACACTCACCATAACCCTCAACTTTAACCTTACCCTCACCCTAACCCTCATCCCAACCCTCACCCTATCCCTAATCCTAACCCTCAACCTAACACTTACACTCACTCTAACACTAACCCTAACCCTAACACTAACTCTCACACTAAACCTCACCCTAAATATCACCTTATCATTAACCCTAACCCTATCCCTAACCCTCACCCTCACCCTCAGCCTAACCCTCAGCCTAAAGCCTATTCCTAACCCTGACCCTCAGATTCACCCTCACCCTAACCCTAACCCTAAGCCTCACCCTCACCCTCAACCTCACCCTAAACCTAACGCAAACCCTCAAACCAACCCTCACCCTCACCATAAACATCACCGTAACCCTAACACTCACCCTAATCCGCACCATAAACCTAACCCTCACCCTAACGCTAACCGTCAATTTCACCCTAACACTAACCCTCAAACTAACCCTCAACCTCACCCTCACCCTAAACCTAACCCTAATGCTCACACTCAACATAACCCTAACCCTCACTCTCACCCTCACCCTCAGCTTAAACCTAAGCCTAACAATAACCCAAACACTAACCCTCACACTCACCCTCACCCTAAACCTAACCCTAACCCTAATCCTAACCCTCTCACTCACCCTCACACTCACCCTAACCCTAACCCAAACTCTCAACCTAAACATCACCCTCAACCTAACCTTCACCCTAACCCTTAGCCTTACCCTCACCCTAAACCTAACCCTCACCCTCACCCTCACCCACAGGCTCACCCTAAACCTAATCCTAACCCTAGCCCTCCCTCTCCCCCTCAACCTAACCCTACCCCTAACGCTAACCCTCACCCTAAACCTAACCTCCAACCTAACCCTAACCCTAACCCTAACGCTAACCCTCAACCTAACCCTAACCCTCACCCTAACCCTAACCCTCACGCTCACAGTCACCTTCAGCCTAACTCTAAACCTAAGCCTAACCCTATCCCTAATCCTCACACTCACCATCACCCTAAACCTAACCCTGAGTCTCAACCTCACCCTCAACCTCACCCTAACCCTAACACAAACCCTCGACGGAATCCTCACCCTCACCCTCACCCTCACCCTAACCCTAACCCTAACCCTCACACTCACCATAACCCTCACCCTAAACCTTACCCTCACCCTTACCGTCATCACAACCCTCACCCAATCCCTAACCCTAACCCTCAACCTAACCCTTACACTCACTCTAACACTAAGCCTAACCCTAACACTAACTCTCACACTAATCCTCACCCTAAATATCACCCTATCATTAACCCTAATCCTAAAACTAACCCTCACCTTCACCCTCAACCTAACCAACAGCTTAAGCCTAACCCTAACCTTAACCCTCAGAGTCACCCTCACCCTAACCCTAACCCTAAGCCTCACCCTCACCCCCAACCTCAACCTAAAACTAATGCAAACCCTCAAACCAACCCTCACCCTCACCATAAACATCAGGGTAGCCCTAAAACTCAACATAATCTGCACCATAACCCTAACCCTCACCCTAATGCTAACCCTCACCGTCACCCTAACCCTAACCATCACCCTAACCCTAACCCTCACCCTCATCTAACCTTCACCCTAACCCAAACCCTAACCCTCAAACACACCCTCACCCTAAACCTAACGCTAACCCTCACCCAAACCCTAACACTCACCCCAACACTGACCTCACCCTAACCCCAACCCTAATGCTCACCATAATACTAACCCTCAAGCTCACAGTCACCCTCAGCCTAACCCGAAAACTAAGCCTAAACCTATCCCTAAACCTCACACTCAACCTCACCCTAACACTAACCCAAACCCTCAACTGAACCCTCACCCTCACCCTCACCCTAAGCCTCACCCTCACCCTAAACATCACCCTAAACCTAACCCTCACCCTTACCCTCACCTTAGCCCTAAACCTCATACTAACCCTAAACTTCACCCGAAACCTGACCTTCAACCTAACCCTTACCCTCACCCTTACACTAAGTCTAAACCTAACATGAACCCTCACAGTAACCCTAAACCTCACCCTAAACCTAACCCTCACACTATACCTAACCCTTTCCCTAACCCTAACCCTAACCCTCACCCTAACTCTAAACATCACCCTCACCCTCACCCTCAGCCTAACCCTCAGCCTAAAGCCTAACCCTAACCCTAACCCTCACAGTCACCCTCACCCTAACCCTAACTCTAAGCCTCACCCTCACCCTCAACCTCACCCTAAACCTAATGCAAACCCTCAAACCAACCTCACGCTTACCCTAAACATCACCCTCACCCTAACCCTCACCCTAATCCGCACCAGAAACCTAACCCTCACCATAACGCTAATCCTCACCCTCACCCTAACCCTAACCCTCACCCTAACCCTAACCCTCACCCTCATCTAACCCTCACCCTAACCCAAACCCTAACCCTCACCCTAACCCTCAACCTCACCCTCACCCTAAACCTAACCCTAATGCTCACACACAACATAACCCTAACCCTCACACTCACCCTCACCCTCAGCTTAAACCTAAGCCTAACAATAACCCAAAACCTAACCCTCACACTAACCCTCACCCTAAACCTAAACCTGACACTAATCCTAAACCTCTCACTCACCCTCACACTCAACCTTACCCTAACCCAAACCCTCAACCTAAACATCACCCTAAACCTAACCCTCAACCTAACCCTTAGCTTAACCCTCACCCTAACCCTAACCCTCACCCTCACTCTCACCCTCAGGCTCACCTTAAACCTAATCCTAACCCTCACCCTCACGCTCAACCTAACCCTTATCCTAACGCTAACCCTCACCCTAACCCTAACCTCCAACCTAACCCTAACCCTAAACCTAACGCTAACACTCACCCAAACCCTAACACTCACCCGAACACTTACCCTCACCCTAACCCCACCCCTAATGCTCACCATAACCCTAAACCTCAGGCTCACAGTCACCCTCAGCCTAACCCTAAACCTAAGCCTAACCCTATCCCTAAACCTCACATTCACCGTCACCCTAAACCTAACCCTAAGTCTCACCTTCACCCTCAACCTCACCCTAAGCCTAACCCAAACCCACAACTGAACCCTTACCTTCACCCTCACCCTAATACTCACTCTCACCCTAAACATCACCCTAACCCTAACCCTCACCATTGCCCTGACCCTAGCCCTAACCCACATACTACCTCTAAACCTCACCATAAACCTAACCCTCAACCTAACCCTTACTCTTACCCTAACACTAAGCCTAAACCTAACATGAAACCTCACAGTAACAGTAAACTTCACCTTAACCCTAACCCTCACCCTAAACCTAACACTACCCCTCACCCTAACCCTCACTCTGACCCTAAACCCAACCCTAACCCTCAACCTCACCATCATCCTAACACTTACCCAACCTTAACCCTCACCCAAACCCTAACCCTCATACTCTCCCGAACCCTCAGCCTCACTCTAACAGTTACCCTCATCCTCACCCTAACCCTCACCCTAACCCTAACCCTATCAGTCACGCTCACCCTCACCCTCACACTCAGCCTTACTCTAAACCTATACCTCACCCAAACCCTCAACTTAACCCTAAACCTAACCCTCACCTTCACCCTAACCCTAACCCTCACTGACAACCTAGCATTCACCATAAACCTAATCCAAACCCTAACCCTCACCCTAACACTCACCCTTACCCTCACCCTAACCCTTACCCTCACCCTAACCCTAACCGTAACCCTACCCCTAATCCTCACCGTAACCCTAACCCTAACCCTCACCCTAACCTTTAACCTTACCCTCACCCTAACCCTCACACTAACTCTAACCCTCAACCTAACCCTAACCCTAACCATCACCCTCACGCTCACCCTCAGCCTAACTTTAAACATAATCCTACTCCTAACACTAACCTTCACCTTTACCCTCACACTAACCCTAACCCTAAACCTAAACCTAATCCTAACCCTCACACTCACCCTCTCCCTCACCCTAAGCCTCACTGTCACCCTTACGCTCACCTTAACCCTAAACCTAACCCTCACCAAAAACCTATCCCTCACCCTAACAATAAACCTCACAATCACCCTCACTCTCACCTCACCCTAACCCTAAACCTAACCCTAACGCTCACCCTAAGCCTACCCTAACACTTATGTAACTCTAACCCTCTCACACTAAACCTCACGCTAACACTTACTCTCAGCATAAACCTAACCCTACCCCTAACCCTCGCACTGACCCTATCCCTTACCCTAACCCTAACCATAACCATAACCTTCACCCTAACCCTCACCCTAACCCTCACCCTAACCCTAAACCTCATCCTAAACCTCACCCTAACCCTAACTCTATCCCTAACCCTAAAGCTAACCCTAATGCTCAATCTAACTGTAACCGTAGCCCTCAAACTAACTCTCATCCTAAACTTAACCCTAACCCAAACCCTTACGTTAACACTAACCCTAACACTCAACCTAACCCTAATCCTCACCCACACCCTCGGCCACATCCTCAGCCTAAACCTAACCCTAACCCTAACCCTAACCTTAATCCTCACACGCATCCTAACTCTAACCCTAACCTTCACTCTCACCCTCACCCCCACCCTCACCATAACCCTAACCCGAACCCTAACCCGAACCCTCACCCTAACCCTCATCCTAACCTTCTCCCTAACCCTCATCCTAACCCTAACCCTAACCCTAAACCTATCCCTAACCCTAACGCTAACCCTAACGCTCACACTAACCGTAACCGTACCGCTCAACCTAACCCTCATCCTAAACTTAAGCCTAACCCAAACTCTCACGCTAAACTTAACCCTAACACTCACCCTAACTCTAATCCTCACCCACACCCTCACCATCACACTCAGCCTAACCCACAGCCTAAGCCTAAACCTAACCCTAACACTCACACTCACCCTCACACAAACCCTAACCCTAAGCCTCACCATCACCCTCAACCTCACCCTTACCAAAACCCTAACCCTCACACTAACCCTAACCCTCACCCTAATGCTAACCCTCAACCTAAACCTTACACTCACCCTAACACTAAGCGAAACCCTAACACTAACTCTGACAATAACCCTCACCCTAAACATCACCCTATCCCTAACCCTAACCCTAACCCTCACCCTAACCCTAACCCTCACACTCACCCCCACCCTCAGCCTAACCCAAAGCCTAAGCCTAACCCTAACCCTAACCCTCACACTCACCCTCACACTAACCCTAAGCCTAATTCTCACCCTCACCCTCAACCTCACCCTAACTCTAACCCATACCCTCAAACCAACTCTCACCCTCAACCTCACCCTAACCCTCACCCTAAACATCACCCTAACCCTAAACCTCACCCTAATCCTCACCCTTACCCTAACTATCACCCTAACCCTAACCCTCACCCTAAACCTAAACCTCAATCTAAACATTACCCTCAACCTAACACTAATCCTAACCCTAACACTAAAGCTCACTAACCCTAAACCTCACCCTAACCCTAATCCTCACCCTAACTTAACCCTAACACTCACCCTAACCTTCAACCTATCCCTTAATCGCACCCTAAACCTAACCCTAACACTAACCCTCAACCTCACCCTAAACCTCACATTAACCCTAACCCTAACACTAACTCTCAACCTCACCCTCAACCTTACCCTAACCCTAACCCTCACCCCAACACTTACCTTCACCAAAACCCTCACTCTAACGCTAACCATAACGCTAAACCTCACCTCACCCGCAACCTCACCTTAACCGTAAACCTAACCCTAACCCTAACAATAACCCTAACCCTAACCCTAAACCTAATCCTTACCCTAACCCACACCATCACCCTCACCTTCACCCTAAACCGAACCCTAATCCTCTCCATAACCCTAAACCTCTCCCTAAACCTAAGCCTCACACTCACCCTAACCCTCACCCTAAAACTTACCCTCACCCTAACCCTCAGCCTAACCCTAAACCTAACTCTAACCCTCACCTTAACCTTCACCCTAAACCCAACCGTAACGTTAACCCTCAAACTAACCCTGAACCTCACCATAACCCTAACCCTGCCCCTCATCGTAACCATCATCCTAACCCTCACCCTAACCCTAAATCTAAACCTAAAACTTACCCGCACCCTAACACTCACCCTCACACTCACCCTAAGCCTCACCCTCACACCCACCCTAACCATCACCCTATCCCTAACCCTCACCCTAACCCTAAGATTAACACTCACCCTAATCATAACCCTCACCCTCACCCTCACCCTCAGCCTAAACCTAACCCTAATCCTAACCCTAACTCTACCCCTCACCGTAACACTTACCCTAACAATCACCCTAACCCTAACCCTAATGCTCACACTCAACATAATGCTAAGCCTCATGCTCACCCTCACCCTCAGCTTAAACCTAAGCCTAACAATAAAGCTAACCCTAACCCTTACACTCACCCTCACCCTAAACCTAATCCTAACCCTAAACCTAACCCTTAACCTCACCCGCACCATAACACTCACCCTAACCCAGACCCTAACACTCACCCTCACCCTAACCATCAACCTATCCCTAACGGTCACCCTCACCCTAAGCCTAAGCCTCACAGTAACCCTAACCCTCACCCTCACCCTCACCCTCAGCCTAACCCGAACCGTAATCCTAACCCTAACCCTCACCTTAACCCTCACCCTAACTCTAAACCTAAAACTCACACTCACCCTAACCCTAACTCTCACACTCACCCTCAGCCTAAACCTACCCTGAACCTAACCCAAACCCTCAACCAAAACCTCACCCTCACTCTCACCCTAAACATCACCCTCACCCTAAACATCACACTAAACCTAAGCCTCACCGTAAGCCTTAGCCTAACCCTCACCCTATCCCTCACCCTCACCCTCAGGCTCACCCTAACCCCAATCCTAATCCTAACCCTCACACTCAACCTTATCCTCACCCTCACCCTAAATTTAACCCTAAAAATAACCCTAACCCTAACCCTGAACCTAACCCTCAACCTAACCATAAACCTCACGCTAACCCTCGCCCTCAACCTCACCCTCATCTTAAACCTAAGCCTAACCATAACCCTCACCCTTACACTCACCTTAACACTAGTCCTAACCCTAAACCTCACCCTAACAGTAACCCTAACCCTCACCCTTTCTTTATCCTCACCCTAAACCTAACCCTCACATTAATCTTTATGCTCACCCTAACCCTAACCCTACCCTTCAACCTAACCCTCACCCTAATTCTAACCTTAACCACTAACCTAACCCTCTCTCTAACCCTAACCCTAACCCTCACCCTCACCCTAACTCTCACCTAATCCTCACCCTAACCCTAACCTCTACCTAACCGAGACCCTCACCCTCAACCTCGCCCTCATCTTTAACCTAACACTCACCCTCACACTACCCCTCACCCTAACCCTACCCCTAATCCTAAACCTCAAACTCACTCTCACCCTCACCCTCAGCCTAACCCTAACTCTAAAGCTAATCCTAAACATAACCCTCAGCATAACCCTAACCCTCACCCTAAACCCTTACCCTCACCCTCACCCTAACCCTAACTGTAACCCTCACACTAAACCTAACCGTCACCTTAAACCTAACCCTCACCGTATCCCTCACCCTAAACCTAACCCTAACCCTCACCCTAACCCTAATCATCATCCTAATCTAGCCATCACCCTAACCCTCACCCACACCCTAAACCTGACCCTCACCCCACCCTCAAATTAACACTAAGGCTAACTCTAACCCTAACCCTAACCCTTACCCTAAAATTAACCCTCACCCTATCCCTCAACCTAACCCTAACCCTAAGCATCACCCTCACTCTCACCTTAACCAGAAACCTAATCCTAACCCTCAACCTAAACCTAACCCTCACCCTAACCCTAACCCTCACCTTAAAATTACAATCAGCCTAACAGTAACCCTAACCCTAACAATAAGCCTCACACTAACCCTAACAATCACCCTAAGCCTAACATTAACCCTAACCCTAACCCTCACCCTCACCCTAAACCTAACCCTAACCCTAACCCACACCCTCACCCTCACCCTCATCCTCACCCTCACCCTAAATCTGACCCTAACAATAACCCTAACCCTAACCCTAAACCTAACCCTCACCCTAACCCTAACACTCACTCTAAACCTCATCCTCACCATCACCCTAACCTTAACCCTAAGCCTAACACTAACCCTCACCCTCACCCTCACCTTAACACTAAAGCTAACTCTAACCCTCACCCTAACAGTAACCCTAACCCTCACCCTAACATTAACCGTCACCCGAACTTTATCCTCACCCTATCCCTAACCCTCAAATTAATTCTAATGCTCACCCTAACCTTAACAGTACACCTCACGCGAACCCTCACCCTAACTCTAATCCTAACCCTAAACCTAACCCTCATCTAAACTTAACCCTGATTGTCAATGTTACCCTAACCCTCACCATCACCCGAACTCTCACCCTAACACTAACACTCACCCACACCCTAACCCTCAAGCTAACCCTAACCCTAACCCTCACCTAATCCTCACCCTAACCTTAACCATTATCAAACAAAGACCCTCACCCTCACCCTCACCCTAACCTTCACCCTAAGCCTCGCCCTCACCCTATCCCTCACCCTAAATGTAACCCTAACTCTAAACCTCACCCGCACCCTCACCCTCATGCTCAGCCTTACACTAACCCTACCCCTTATCCTAATCTTAACCCTCAACCGGATCATAACACTCACCATAACCCTTACCCTCACCCTCACAATATCCCTAACTTTAACCCTCACACTAAACCTAACCCTCACCCTAAACCTAACCCAACCCCTCACCCGAAACCTCAACCTAAACCTAACCCTAACCCTCACCCTAAAGCTAACCCTCACCATCACCCTAGCCCTCACCCTAATCCTAACCCTCATCTTACACTTCACCCTCACACCACCCTCAAACTAACCCTAACCCTAACCCTCTCCCTAACCCTAACCCTAACCCGCACACTAGCCCTCACCTTAAACCTAATCCTAACCCTACCCCTCACCCTAACCCTAACCTTAACCCTAACCCTAACCCTCACCCTAACACTAACCCTAACCCTCACCCTTACCTTAACCCTCACCCTAAACCTTAACCTCATCCTCACCCTAAAACTCACACTAAACCTAAACCTCACCCAAACTCTAACCCTAACCGTCACCCTCACCCTCACCCTCATGCTAACCCTAACCCTAACCCTCACCCTAACCCTAAAACTCACTCTAACCCTAAGCCTAACCCTCACCCTCACCAAAACCGACTGCTACCTCTAACACTCACCCTAACCCTCACGCTATCACTTACCCACACCATAAACCTAAACATAACCCTCACCCTCACCCTCACCCTAAATCTCACCCTAAACTTAACCCTAACCGAAATACGAAACCCTAACCCTAACCTGAACCCTAACCCTCACCCGAAACCTTAACCCTAACCCTAAACCTAACCCTCAAGCTAAGTGTCACCCTATCCCTAACCCTATCCCAAACCCTAACCCTCACCCTAACCCTCACCCTAAACCTTATACTCACCCTCACCCTAACCCTAACCATAACACTGACGCTTACAATAACTCTAACCCTCACCCTAAACCTCTTACCCCTCACCCTAACCCTCATCCTAACCCTAATCCTACCCAAAACCTATCCCTAACCCTAATCCTTACCCTAACCCTCACCCTCATCATAACTAACCCTAACCCTAACACTAACTCTCACCCTCACCCTCACCCTCAGCCTAACCCTGACCCTCACACTAACCCTAACCATCACGCTAACCCTCAACCTAATCCTCAACACTAACCCTAACCGTAACCCTTACACTTACCCTAACCCTAAACATCACCAAAATCCTCAATAACCCTAAACCTAGTCCTAACCCTAACCCTTACCCTCACCCTAACCCTTACACTAACCCTAACCCTAAACATCACCAAAATCCTCAATAACCCTAAACCTAGTCCTAACCCTAACCCTTATCTTCACCCTAACCCTCACACTCACCCAACCCTAACCTTCACCCTAACACTAAGCCTAACCCTAACACAAACCCTCACACTAAACCTAACCCTCAGCCTAAACCTAACCCTCAACCTAAACCTAACCCTAACCCAAATCCTCACCCTCAACTTATCCCTCACACTAACCCTTTTTCTATCCCTAACCCTAACCCTAACCCTAACCCTAACCCTCACCCTTTCCGTAACTCTCACCCTCACCAAAAACCTGACCCTTACCCTTACCTTAACCTCACCCTAACCCTCACACTTACCCAAAACCTCAACCTAACCTAATAAAAACACTCACACTAAACCTCACCCTAACCCTAATGCTAACCCTAACACTCACCCTCACCCTAACCCTCACCCTAAACCTGAAACTCACTCTAACCCTAACGCCAAACCCACAACCTCACCCTAAACCTCACCCTAACCCTAACCCTCACCCTAATCCTTACCCTCACCCTAACCCTCACCCTAAACCTAACCCTAAGCTAACCATAAACCTCACCCTAACCCTCACCCTCATCCTATCCCTAATCCGCACCCTAACCCTCAGCCTAAACCTCACCCTAACCCTAACCTTAACCTTCACACTAACCCTAACCCTCACCCTAAACTTAACCCTACCCCTCACCCTAACCATATCCCTCATGCTCACCCTAAACCTAACCCTAACCCTATCCCACACCCTCACCCTCACCCTCATCCTCACCCTCACCCTAAACCTAATCCTAACAATAACCCTAATCATAAACCTAACCCTCACCTTAACCCTAAACCTCAAGCTAACCCTCATCCTCACCCTCACCCTCACCTTAATCTTAAGCCTAATCCTAACCCTCACCCTCACCCTCAAATTAACCCTAACCCTCACTCTCACCCTAACCGTCACCCTAACATTATCCTCACCCTATCCATAACCCTCACATTAACCCTAATTCTCACCCTAACCTTAATAGTACCCCTCACCCAAACCCTCATCCTAACTCTAACCCTAACCCTAAACCTAACCCTCACCTAACCCTAAATCTCAACCTTACCCTAACACTCACCATCACCTGAGCCCTCACCCTAAACCTAACACTCACCCACACCCTAACCCTAAAGCTCACCCTCACCCTCACCCTCACCTAATCCTCACACTAACCCTAACCATTATCTACAAAGGCCCTCACCCTCACCTTCACCCTAACCTTCACCCTCACCCTAGCACTCACCCTAAACGTAACCCTACCAGTAAACCTCACCCACACTCTCACTTTCATGCTCAACCTTACCCTTAACCCTACCCCTAATCCTAACCCTAACCATCAACCCATCATAACCCTCACCATAACCCTTACCCCCACCCTCACCCTATGCCTAACTGTTACGCTCTCACTAAACCTAAACCTCACCCTAAACCTAACCCTACCCCTCACCTCAAACCTCAACCTAAACCTAACCCTGACCCTCACCCTAATGCTAACCCTAACCCTCATCTTAGCCCTCACCCTAATCCTAACCATCATCCTAAACATCACTCTCACACTACCCACAAACTAACCCTAACCCTAACCCTCACCATAAGCCTAACCCTCACCCTAACCCTAACCCACACCCTAGCCCTCACCCTAACCCTAACCCTAACCCTCGCCGTCACCCTAACCCTAAACCTAACCCTAACCCTCACCCTAACCCTCACCCTAACACTAACCCTAACCCAAACCCTCACCTTTACCTTAACCCTCACCCTAACCCTTAACCTCATCCTCACCCTAAACCTCACACTAAACCTAACCCTCACCCTAACTATAACACTAACCGTCACCCTCACCCTCACCCTCACGCTAAACCTAACCCTAACCCTCGCCCTCACCCTCACCCAAACCCTACTAATAACTCTAACACTCACCCTAACCCTCACACTATCACTTAAACACACCATAAACCTAAACCTAACCCTAACCCTCACCCTCATCATAAACCTCACCTTAACCCTAACAGTAACCCAAACACGAAACCCTTAACCTAACCCTAAACTGAACCCGAACCCTCACCAGAAACCTTAACCCTAAACCTAAACCAAACCCTCAAGCTAACAGTCACCCTAAACCTAACCCTATCCCTAACCCTAACCCTCACTCTAACCCGCACCCTAAACCACTCACCCTAAACGTAACCCTACACGTAAACCTCACCCGCACTCTCACCTTCATGCTCAGCCTTACACTTTACCCTACCCCTAATCCTAACCCTAACCATCAACCCATCATAACCCTCACCATAACCCTTACCCCCACCCTCACCCTATGCCTAACTGTTACTCTCTCACTAAACCTAAACCTCACCCTAAAACTAACCCTACCCCTCACCTCAAACCTCAACCTAAACCATATCCTCACCCTCACCCTGACCCTAACCCTAACACTAACCCTCACAATAAAACTAACCTCATTCTAAACCTAAACTTTCCCCTCACCCTAACCCTCATCCTAACCCTAAACCAAACCCAAAACCTCTCCCTAACCCTAATCCTAAACCTAACTCTCAACTTCACCCTCACCCTCAGCCTAACCCTAACCCTCACACTAACCCTAACCGTCAAGCCAACCGTCAACCTAATCCTCACACTAACGCTAACCCTAACCCGTACACTAACCCTAAACCTAAACCTCAACAAAACCCAAAATTACCCTAAACCTAGACCTAACCTTAACCCTTACCCTCACCCTAACCCTAACCCTCACCCTCACCCTAACCCTAACCCTCACCCTAACCCTAACCCTCACCCTAAACCTTACCCTCACACTAATACTAAGCCTAAACCTAACACCAACACTCACACTAATCCTAACCCTCAGCCTAAACCTAAACCTAACCCTAACCCTAATCCTCACCCTCACCTTAGCCCTCACACTAACCCTTTTCCTAACCCTAACTCTAACCCTCGCACTAACACTAACCCTCTCCCGTTCCGTAACCCTCACCCTCACCAAAAACCTCACCCTTACCCTTACCTTGCCCTCACCCTAACCCTCACACTAACCCAAAACCTCACCCTAAACTAACCAAAACACTCACACTAAACCTCACCCTAACCCTAATGCTAACCCTAACACTCACCCTCACCCTAAACCTCAACCTAAACCTTCACCTCAACCTAACACTAACCCTTACCCTCAACATCACCCTAAACCTCACCCTAAGCCTAACCCTAACCCTAACCCTTACCCTCACCCTAACCGTAAACCTAAGCTAACCCTTAACGTCACCCTAACCCTCACTCTCACCCTAACCCTAATCTAAACCCTAACCCTCAACCTAACCCTCATCCTAACCCTATCCCTAACCTTCACACTAACCCTAACCCTCACCCTAACCTTAACCCTACCCCTCACCATAAACCTCATCCTAACCCTAACCCTAAACCTAACCCTAACCCTAAACCTCACACTAACCCTAACCCTCACCCTCACCCTCAACGTAACCATAAACCTAACCCTAAACCTAAAAATAAACCTAATCCTAACCCTTATCCTAACCCTCACCTTCACCCTTATCCTAACCCTCACCCTTAACCTAACCATCAACCTCACCGTAACCCTAAACCTAACCCTAAAACTTAGTCTCACCCTAACACTAACCCTAAACCTAAAACTAGCCATTACACTAACCCTAATCCTCAGCCTAACCCTAACCCTCAACCTAACCCTATTCCCAACCCTCAATCTCACCCTCACCCTAATCCTAACCCCAAACCAAACACTCACCCTAACCCTCACCCTTACTGTAAACCTAAACCTAAGCCTCACCCTAACCCACAAGCTTACCATAATCCTAACCCTCACACTTAACATTACTCTCACCCTCAACCTAACCCTCACCCTAACCCTAACCCTCACACTAACCTTACGCTAACCCTCACACTAACCATAATGCTAACCCTAACTCTCACCCTGACCCTAAACCTCACCATAACCTGAAACCTCACCATAAACCTAACCCTATCCCTAACCCTCAACCTAACCTTTACCCTCAACCTAACAATAACACTAAGCCTCACACTAACAATAAACCTCACCCTAACTCTAACCTCACCCTAACCCTAACCCTCACCCTAACCTTTAACCTTACCCTCATCCTAATCCTCACAACAACCCTAACCCTAAGACTAACCTTTACCCTCTCCCTCACGCTCACCCTCAGCCTAAATTTAAACCTAACCCTACTCTTAACCCTAACCCTCACCTTCACCCTCACACTAACCCTAAGCCTAAAGCTAACTCTAAGCCTAACCCTCACAATCACCCTCACCCTCACCCTAAGCCTCACTGTCACCCTCACGCTCACCCACACCCTAAACCAAAGCCTAACCCTCACCCTAAACCTATCTCTCACCCTAATCATAAACCTCACCATGACCCTAACCCTCATCTCACCCTAACCATAAACCTAACCCTAACACTCACCCTAAACCTCACCCTAACCCTAATGTTAACTCTAAACCTCACACTCACCCTAAACCTCATGTTAACCCTTACACTCACCGTAAATCTAACCCTGACCCTACCCCTCACCCTAACCCTAACCCTAACCCTAATCCTAAACCTCATCCTAAACCTCACCCTAAACCTAAACCTATCCCTAACCCTAAAGCTAACCCTAACGCTCACCCTAACCCTCACCCTAACCTAATCCTAACCCTAACCCTCACCCTAACCCTCACCCTTAACCTTAAACTAACCCTCATACAAACCATCACCCTAACTCTCACCCTCACCTTAACCTACCCCTAAACCTCACCCTAACACTCACCTTCACCCTATCCCTATTCCTCACCCTAACCCTCACACTCACACTCACCCCCACCCTATTCCTAACCCTAAACCTCACCCTCACCCACACCCTAAACCTCACACTCACCCTCACACGAACCCTAACCCTAACCCACACCCTAACCCTAACGCTAAACCTAACCCTCACCCAAACCCTAAACCTAACCCTCACCCTCACACTCACCCTAACCCTAAACCTAAGCCTAACCCTCACGCTAACTCTAACCCTAACCCTAATGGTAACCATAACCCTCACCCTCAACCTAACCCTCACCTTAACACTTTCCCTCTCCCTAACCCTCATCTTAACCCTCACCCTAACCCTAACCCTAACCATCACCCTAACCATAATCCTCAACCCCACCCTCACCCTAAGCCTAACCCTAAGACTAAGACTAATCCTAACCCTACCCCTCAGCCTAATGCTCACCCTAACCCTAATCCTAACTCTAATACTCACCCTATCCCTAACCCTAACCGTAACCCTCACCCTCACCCTAGACCTGACCCTAACCCCAAACCTAACCCTCACCATAACCCTAACACTAATGCTAACCATAAACCTCACCATCAATCTAACCCTCACCCTAAGACTTACCGTCCGCCTAACCCTAACACTCACCCTCACCCTAACCCTCACACTAATCCTTACCCTCAACCTAACCCTAAACCTAACCCTCACACTAACCCTAACCCTCACCTAACCCTACACTTACCCCTCAGCCTAACCCTCTCCCACACCCTAAACCTAATCCTCACCCTAACCCTCACCCTAACCCTAACCCTAAAACTCACACTCACCATCACACTCACCATCACCCTCAGCATAACACTAACCATAACCCTAATCCTAACCCTAAACCTCACCCTCACCCTAACCGTCACCCTAATTCTTACCTTCACACTAATCCTAACCCTAACCCTAACCCTAACACTCACACTAAACCTAACCCTCACCCTAATCATAACCCTACCCCTTACCCTAACCCTCACCCTAAACCTAACCCTATCCCTAACCCTAACCTTCACCCTAACCCTCACCCTCATGCTAACCCTAACCCTAACACTCAACCATACCCTAAAGCTCACCCTAAGCCTTAACCTCATCCTCATCCTAAACCTCACACAAAACCAAACCCTCACCCTTACCCTAACCCTAACAGTTACCCTCACCCTTACCCTCACACGAACACTAACCCTAACCCTCACCCTAACCCTAAAACTCACCCTAACCCTAACCCTAACCCTCACCCTCAAGATCACCTTAAACCTAACCCTAACCCTCACCCTAAACTTCACTCTAACCCTAATGCTAAATCTAACACTCACCCTAACACTCACACTATCACTTACCAACACGATAAACCTAAACCTAATCCTAACCCTCACCCTCACCGTAACACTCAAACTAACCCTAACCCTAACCCGAAACCCTCACCCTAACCCTCACCCTAACTCTAACACTAATCCTAACCCTAACCCTAACCCTAACGCAAACCCTTACCCTAACCCTAACCCTAACGCAAACCCTTACCCTAACCCTAACCCTAACCCTCACCTAACCCTCAGCCTACCCCTAAATCTAACACTGACCCTCACCCTAACCCTAACCTTCACCCAACCCTAACCCTCACCCTAAGCCTTACCCTCACCCTAACACTAAGCCTAACCCTAACAACAACCCTCCCAATAACCCTACCCTCAGCCTAAGCCTAAGCCTCACCCTAAACCTAACCCTACCCCTAAACCTCACCCTCACCTTAGCCCTCATACTAACCCTATTGCTAACACTAACCCTCACCCTAACACTAACCCTCACCCTAAACTTCCTCCTAACACTAACCCTAACCCTAACACTAAGCCTCAACCTAACCGTAACCCTAACACTAATCCTAAACTCCACCCTAACCCTAACCCTCACCCTAACCCTAACCCTAACCCTAAACCTCACCCTAACCCTCACCCTCACCTTAACCTTAACCAAAACCCTAACCCTCAACCTAACCCTAACCCTAACCGTCACCCTAACCCTCACACTAACCCTATCCCTCACCCTAACCCTAACCCTACCCCTCACCTTAAACTTCCTCCTAACACTAACCCTTACCCTAACCCTAAACCTCACCCTAACCGTAACCATAACCCTCACCTTCACCCTCACCCTAAACTGAACTGTAACCCTAACAATAACCCTAACCCTAACCCTAATCTTAACCCTCACCCTCACCCTAACACTAACCCTAACCCAAATCCTCAACCTCACCCTAAGTCTCAGCCTCACCCTCAACCTCACCTTCACCTTAACCCTCACCCTCACCCTAGCCCTCACCCTAACCCTAACCCTAACCCTAAACCTCACCCGCATCATCACCCTAACCCTCAGTCTAAACCTAATCCTATCTCTAATCATAATCCTCACCCTCACCCTCACCCTAACCCTTACCCTCACCCTCACCCTAACCTTAGCCGTAAACCTCAAATTAAAGCTAACCCTCACCCTAACCCCCACCCTAAAGATAACCCTAACCCTCAAAATAACCCTAAAGTTCACCCTCAACCTAGCCCTCACCCTAACCCCAAGCCTCACCCTAAAACTCACCCTCACACCAGCCTCAAACTAAACCTAACCCTAACCCTCACCCTAACCCTAACCCTCACCCTAACCCTAACCCTCAGCCTAGCCTTCACCCTAACCCTAAATAACCCTCACCCTCACCCTCATCCTCACCCTCAGCGTAACACTAATCCTATCCATATTCCTAAATCTAAACCTCACCCTCACCCTAACCACCAAGATAATTCTTACCCACACACTAATCCTAACCCTAACCCTAACCCTAACTATCACACTAAACCTAACCCTCACCCTAACTGTAACCCTACCCGTTACCCTAACTGTCACCTTAACCCTAACCCTAAACCTCACCCTAAACCTCACCCTAAACCTCACAGTCACCCTAAACCTGACCCTAACCCTAATGCTAACCCTAACCATAACCCTCACCCTCACCCTAAACCTCACCCTACACCTCACTCTAATCCTAACCCTAACCCTCAGCCTAACCCACACCCTAACAATAACCCTAACCCTCACCATATACCTCACACTAACCCTAATACTAACCTCCACCCTAACCCTAACGTTCACCCTAACCCTAACCCTAAACCTAACCCTCACGCTCACCCTCACCCTCTCCGTAACCCTAAGCCTAACCCAAACCCTCACCCTAACCCGAACCCTAACTCTAATACTAACCTCCACCCCAACCCTAAAGTTCACCCTAACCCTAACCCTAACCCTAAGCCTCACGCTCACACTCACCCTCTCCTTAGCCCTAAGCCTAACCCTAACCGTCACCCTAACCCTCCCCTTAACACTAAACCTAACCCTCACCCTCACTCTAATAGTAACCCTAAACCTCACCCTCACCCTAACTCTCAACCTTACTTTATCCTCACCCTAACCCTAACCCTCACATTAACCCTAATACTCACCCTAACCATAACCCTACCCCTAACCCTAACCCTCACCCTAATTTTTAGCCTAACCCTAACACTCTCCTAACCCTAACCCTAACACTAACCCTAACCCTCACCTAACCCGGTTATGGTTAATAACCCTCAACCTCATCCTAACCCTCACCATCACCTGAACCTGCACCCTCACCCTAACCCTCACCTAATCCTCACCCTAACCCTAACCTTACCTAACCAAGACCCTCACCCTCCCACTCACCTTCAGCCTAACCCTCACTCTCACCCTAGCCCTCACCCTAACCGTAACCCTAACCAAAAAATTCACCCGCACCCTCAGCCTAACCCTAACACTATCCCTATTCCTATCCCTAAACCTCGCCCTCACCCTAACCCTCACCATAACCCCTAACCTCACCCTCACCCTAACCCTAACAGTAACCCTCACACTAAACCTAACCTCACCCTAAACCTAACCCTACCCGTCATCATAACTCTTACACTAAACCTAACTCAAACCCTCACCCTAACCCTAACCCTCACACTCACCCAGGCTCTCACCATAACCCTTTCCCTCACCCTAAACCTCACCCTCATACCACCCTCAAATTAACCCTAACCCTAAACCTCACCCTAACCCTAAATCTCACCCTAACCCTAATCCTCACCCTAACCCTCAACCTAACCCTAACCCTAAAACTCACACTCACCCTCACCCTCACCATCGCCCTCAGCGTAACACTAACCATAACCCTAACCTAACCCTAAACCTCACCCTCACCCTAAACGTCACCCTAATTCTTACATTCACACTAATCCTAACCCTAACCATAACCCTAATACTTACACTAAACCTAACCCTCACCCTAACCATAACCATACCCATTACCCTAACCCTCACCCTAACCGTAACCCTATCCCTATGCCTACCCCTAACCCTATCCCTAACCCTCACCCTAACACTAACCCTAACCCTCACCCTTACCCTAAACCTCAAAATAAGCCTTAACCTCATCCTCACCCTAAACCTCATACTAAACCTAACCCTCAGCCTAACTCTAACCCTAACCGTCACCCTCACCCTTACCCTTACCCTCATGCTAACACTAACCCTAACCCTCACCCTAACCCTAAAACCAACCCTAACCCTAACCCTACCCCTCACCCTCAAGCTCACCTTAACCCTAACCATATCCCTCACCCTAAACTTCACTCTAACCCTAATGCTAACTCTAACACTCACCCTAACCCTCACACTATCACTTACCCACACGATAAACCTAAAACTAACCCTAACCGTCACCCTCACCTTAACCTTCAACCTAACCCTAACCCTAACCCTAAACCGAAAGCCTCCCCCTAACCCTAACCATAACTCTTACACTAATCCTAAACCTAACCCTCACCCTAACGCTAACCCTTACCCTAACCCTAACCCTAACTCTCACCTAACCCTCAGCCTAACCCTAACCCTAACCCTGACCGTCACCCTAACCCTAACCCTCACCTGAAACCTAACCCTCACTCTAACCCTTATCCTCAACCTAACACTAAGCCTAACCCTAACACCAACCCTCCCACTAACCCTAACCCTCAGCCTAAGCCTAAACCTCACCCTAAACCTAACCCTAACCCTAACCCTCACCCTCACCTTAGCCCTCACACTAATCCTATTGCTAAACCTAACCCTCACCCTAACACTAACCTTAACCCTAAACCTCACCCTAAGCTGAACCCTCACCTTAACCCTAACCAAAACCCTAAACCTCACCCTATCCCTAACCCTACCCCTCACCCTAAACTTCCTCCTAACACTAACCTAACCCTAGCCCTAAACCTCACCCTAACCGTAACCATATCCCTCACCTTCACCCTCACCCTAAACTGAACTGTAACCCTCACTCTAACCCTAACAATAACTCTAACCCTAACCCTAATCTTAACCCTCACCCTCACCCTAACACTAACCCTAACCCAAACCCTCAACCTCACCCTAACCCTCAGCCTCACCTTCAACCTCACCTTCAACCTAAACCTCACCCTCACACTAGCGCTCATCCTAACCCTAACCCTAACACTAAACCTCACCTGCACCCTCACCCTCACCCTCAGCCTAAACCTAACCCTATCTCTAATCATAACCCTAACCCTCACCCTCACCCTAACCCTCACCATAACACTTACCCTAACACTCACCCTAACCTTAACCGTAAACCTTACACTAAAGTTAACCCTCACCCTAACCCTCACCCTAAACATAACCCTAACCCTCATCATAACCCTAAAGTTCACCCTCAACCTAGCCCTCACCCTAACCACAAGCCTCACCCTAAACCTCACCCTTACACCAGCCCCAAACTAAACCTAACCCTAACCCTCACCCTAACCCTAACCCTAAACCTAACTCTCACCCTCACCCTCATCCTCACCCTCAGCGTAACTCTAATCCTATCCATATTCCTAAACCTAAACCTCACCCTCACCCTAAACATCACCCTAATTCTTACCCTCACACTAATCCTAACCCTAACCCTAACCATAACTCTCACACTAAACCTAACCCTCACCCTAACTGTAACCCTACCCCTTACCCTAACCCTCACCTTAACCCTAAAGCTAATCCTCACCCTAAACCTCATAGTCACCCTAAACCTGACCCTAAACCTAATCCTAACGCTAACCCTCACCCTAAACCTAACCCTCACTCTGACCCTAACCCTCACCCTAAACCTCATCCTAATCCTAACACTATCCCTCAGCCTATCCCACACCCTAACACTAACCCTAAACCTAACCCTCTCCCTAAACCTCACCCTTACCCTAATCCTAACCCTCACCCTAAACCTAACCCTAACACTCACCCAAAAACTCAACCTCACCCTCACTCTAACCCTAACCCTCACCCTAACCCTCACCATCACCATAACCTTCACTCTTACCGTAACCCTCAATCTCACCCTAACACTCACCCTTACTCTTATTCTTCCTCTCACCCTAACCCTCACCCTAACCCTAACCCTCAACCTAACCTAACCTGAACCCTCACCCTAGCCCTCAACCTAAAGCTAATGCTAACCCTAACACTCACCCTAACCCTAACCCTTAACCTCACCCTAAACCTAACCCTAAAACTAATCCTCACTCTCACCCTAAACCTCACCCTAAGCCTAACCCTCACCCAAACACTTACCCTCACCGTAACAGTAACCCTGACGCTAAACCTCACCTCACCCGCAACCTCACCGTAACCGTAACCCTAAACCTAACCCTAACAATAACACTAACCCTCACCCTAACCCTAACCTCACACTCACCCTAACCCTCACCCTAAAACCTATCTTCACCCTAACCCTCATCCTAACTCTAAACCTAACCCTAAACCTCACCCTAACCCAAACACTAACCATAACCCTTAAACTAACCCTGAACTTCACCCTAACCCTAACCCTGCCTCTCATCCTAACCATCATCCTAACCCTAACTCTCAACCCTCACCCTGACCCTAAACCTAATCCTAAACCTCACCTGCACCCTAAGAGTCACGCTCACCATCACCCTCACCCTAACCCTCAATCTCACCCTAAACATCAACCTATACCTAACCCTCACCCTAACCCTAAGCCTAACACTCATCCTAATCCTAACCCTCACCCACATCTAATCCTCAGCCTATCCCTAACCCTAACCCTAACGCTCACACTCACCGTAACCCTAACCCTCAAACTCACCTTCACCCTCAGCTTAAACCTAAGCCTAACAATAACCCTAACCATAACCCTCACAATCACCCTCATCCTAAGCCTAAGCCTAACCATAAACCTAACACTCAAACTCACCCTCACCCTAACCCTAACCCAAACCCTCAACCGAACCCTCACCCTCAACCTAAACATCACCCTAAACCTAACCCTCAAACTAACCTTTAGCTTAACCCTCAATCTAACCTTAACCCTCACACTCACCCTCACCCTCAGGCTCACCCTAACCCTAATCCTAACCCTCACCCTCACCCTCAACCTAAACCTATTTCTAACCCTCAACCTCACCCTATCCCTAACCCTAACCCTAACCCTCACATAACCCTAACCCTAACCTTCAACGTCACCCTAACCCTCACCATTACCCAAACCCTCACCCTAACCCTAACCCTCACCCACACCCTAACGCTCAAGCTCACCCTCACCCTAAACCTCAACTAATCGTCACACTAACCCTCACCCTAATCCTAACCCTAAACCTCACCCTAACCCTAAGCATAACCATAAACCTAACCCTCACCCTAACACTCACCCTAAACCTAACCCTCTCCCTAACCCTAAAACTCACCCTAATCCTCACCCTAACCCTCACTCTCACACTCACCCTCACCCTAACCCTCACCATAACCCTCACCCTAACCCTAATGCTAACTCTAACACTCACCCTAACCCTCATGCTATCACTTACCCACACCCCAAACCTAAGCCTAACCTTAAACCTCACCCTCACACTAAACCTCACCCTAACCCTAAACCTAATCCTAACCGTCACCCTCACACTATCCCTAACCCTAACCCTAACCCTCACATAACCCTAACCCTAACCTTCAACGTCACCCTAACCCTCACCATTACCCGAACCCTCACCCTAACCCTAACACTCACCCACACCCTAACTCTCAAGTTCACCCTCACCCTAAACCTCAACTAATCGTCACCCTAACCCTAACCATTACCTAACCAAGACCCTCAGCCTAACCCTCAACTTCACCCTAACCCTCACCCTCACCCTAGAACTCACCCTAACCATAAACATAACCCTAACCCTAAACCTTACTCTCACCCTCAGGCTCACCCTCAGCCTAAACCTAACCCTATCCTTAATCCTAACCCTAACCCTCACCCTCAATCTAAGCCTCACCATAACCTTTACCCCCACCTTCACCCTCAACCTAAACGTAACCCTCACACTAAACCTAACCCTCATCCTAAACTTAACCCTACCCCTCACACTAAACATAACCCTAACCCTAAAGCTCACCCTCACGCTAGCCCTCACCCTAACCCTAATTCTAACCCTAACCCTTATCCTCACCCTAAACCTCACACTAGCCCTAACCCAAGTCCTCAGTCTAACCCTAACCCTAACCCTTACCCTAACCCTCAACTTCAGGCTAACCCTCACCGTTACTCTTACCATCACGCTCGTCCTAACCCTCACCCTAAACCTAACCTAATCCATCACTATAACCCTAACCCCCACCCTCACCATCACCCTCATCGTAACCCTATGCCTAAGCCTAACCCTAACCCTTTCCCTCACCCTCACCCTAGCCCTCACCCTAACCCTAATCCTAACCCTAACCCTAACCCTAACTCTCACCCTAACCCTAAGGCTAAACATCACCCTAAGCCTAATCCTCTCCCCAACCATCACCCTCAACCTTACCTTAAGCCTAAGCCTAATACTAATCCTAACCCTCACACTCACCCTCACCCTAAACCTAATCCTAACCCTAACCCTAAACCACAACCTAACCCTCACCCTAAACCTAACGCTAACCCTAACACTAGCACTAACCCTAACAGTCACCATATCCCTCAGCCTCAACCTAACTCTAACTCTGAACCTCACCCTCACCCTATCCCTAATCCTAACCTTATCCTTAAACCTCACACTAACCCTAACCCTAAATCTCACCCTCACCCTCACCCAAACCGTAACTCTAACCCTAACCCTAACATTAACACTAATCCTAACCCTAAAACTAACCCTAAACCTAACGCTAAACTTCACCCTCAGCCTCACCCTAATTGCAAATGTAACCTAACCATAACACTTACAATGATCCTAACCCTAATCCTAACCATCACCCTCACCCTAACCCTAATCCTCACCCTAACCCAGACTCTAACCCTAACCCTGACCCTCACTGTAACCCTCACCATCATCTCAACCCTCACCCTCACCCTAACCCTAACCCTCACCCTAACCCTTGACCTCACCCTAATCCTAACACTAAGCCTAAACAAAAACTCACCCTAACCCTCACCCTCAACCTAACTGTAACCCAAAACCTAACGATCAACCTAACCCTCACCCTAACCCTAACCCTAAACCTAACCCTAAACCTCACAGTAACCCTAACCCTCACCCTAAACCTAACCCTACCCCTCACCCTACCCCTCATTGTAACTCTAATCCCAACCCTAACACTCACCCTCACCGTCACCCTAACACTCACACTAACCCTAACCATCACCCAAACCCTAACCCTCACACTCTCCAGAACCCTCATCCTGACTCTAACACTCACCCTCACCCCAACCCTCACCCTGACCTAATCCTCACCCTAACCCTAACCCTCACACTAACCCTAAACTTAACTTTAACCCTACTCCTCACCCTACCCCTCTCCCTAACTCTAACCGTAACCCTAACACTAACCCTCACCCTAATCCTAACCCTTACCCTCACCCTCACCCTAAACCTTACCCTTAACTTAAATCTCACCCTAACCCTAACCCTCATTCTACACATCACCCTAACCATAACCCTCACTCTAACCCTAACCCTATCACTCACACGAAACCTGACACTCACCCTAACCCTCAACGTAACCCTAACCTCCAACCTAATATTAACCCTCACCCTAACCCTAACGCTAACCCTCACCCTATCCCTAACCCTCACCCTAACCTTTATCCTCACTCTAAACCTATCCCTCACAGTAACCCTAATCCACACCCTAACCCTAACTCTACCCCTCACCCTAACACTCACTCTAACCCTAACCCCAACCTTCACTGTCACCCTAACACTCAGCCTAATCCTCAACCTTATCCTCACCCTAACCCTAACCCTAAGCCTAACCCTCACCCTAAACCTTAACCTCACCCTCATCCTAAACCTAAACCTCACCCTAACCCTAAACCTAACCCTAAACCTCACCCTAGCCCTCACCCTAACCCTAATTCTAACCCTAACCCTCACCCTAATCCTAAACCTAGCCCTAACCCTTACCCTATCTCTAACCCTCACCCTAACCCTAGCCCTCACCCTAACCCTAATAGTAACCCTCACCCTCACCCTAACCCTAACCCTCATCCTCACATTAACCCTAACCCTAATAATCAGTCTAACCCTCACCCTAACCCTAACCCGAACCCTTACCCTAACCCTCACCCTAACACTAAAACTCACGCTTATATTAAACCTCACCCTCAGCCTAACCCTCACCTTTACCCTTACCATCACCCTCACCCTAACACTCACCATATCCCTAACCCTCACCCTAGCCCTCACCCTAAACCTAACCCTAACCCTCACCCTCACCTTCAACCTCACCCTCAGCCTAACAATAACCCTATCACTATTCCTAAAACTAAACCTCACCCTCACCCTAACCATCACCCTAATTCTTACCCTCACACTAATCCTAACCCTAACCCTAAATCTAACTCTCACACTAAACCTAACCCTCACCATAAACTTAACCCTACCCCTTATCCTAACACTCACCTTAACCCTAACCCTAAACCTCACCCCAACCCTCAGCCTAAACCTCCCCGTCACCCTAAAGCTGACTCTAACCCTAATAATAATCCTAAACCTCACCAGAACTCTAACCTTCACCCTCACCCTAACCCTCACCCTAATCCTAAGCCTAACCCTCAGCCTAAACCTCAGCCTAACCCTCAACCTAACCCTAAGGATAACCCTAATCCTAACACTCACCCTAACCCGAACCCTCACCCTAACCCTAAACCTCACCCTAATCCTCACCCTAACCCTCACTATCACTTGCATCCTCACCCTCACCCTCACCCTAGCCCTAATGCTAACTCTAACCCTCACCCTTACCCTCATGCTATCACTTACCCACACCACAAACCTATCCCTAACCTTAAAACTCACCCTCACCCTAAACCTCACCCTAACCCTAAACTTAATCCTAACCCTCACCCTAACACTTACCCTCACCCTAACACTAAACCTCATACTAACCTTAAGCCTCACCATAACCCTAAACCTCACCCTCACCATAACCCTAACCCTAACTCTAACCCTAACACTCACCCTATCCCTAAACCTAACACTAACCCTAACACTAACCATCACCCTAACCCTAACTCTAAACCTAAACCTCAACCTCAACCTAACCCTAACCCTAACCCTAAACCTCACCCTAAACCTAACCCTAAACCTCACCTTCATCCTAACCCTCATCCTAACCCTCACCCTAAACCTAATCCTAACCATCACCCTAACCCTAATCCTCAAGCTCAACCTCACCCTCAGCATAACCCTAACCCTAAACCTAAACCTAAACCTAATCCTAACCCACACAATCACCCTCACCCTAACCTTAACCCTAAGCATAACCTATCCCTAACACTAACCCTCACCCTAACACTTCCCCTCACCCTAACACTAACCCTAACTCTAACACTAACCCTCACAATAACCCTAACTCTCACATTAACCCTAACCCTCACCCTAACCCTAAAGCTAAACTTCACCCTCACCCTAGCCCTCACTGTAACCTTAATGCTAAACCTAACCCTCAACCTAATCATAACCCTCATCCTCACCCCAAACCTCACACTAACCCTAACCTAATCCTCAATCTAACCCTCACCCTATCCCTAACCCTTAACCTAACCCTCACCCTAACCCTATCCCTCACCCTTATCTTAACTCTCACCCTCAACCTAACCCTCACTTTTATTCTTACAATCACCCTCACACTAACCCTCACCCATACCCCAACCCTCACCATAGCCCTCACCCAACCCTAAACCCAACTCTCACCCTCACCCTCACCCTCAGCGTAACATTAACCCTATCACTATTCCTAACCCTAAACCTCACCCTCACCCTAATTCTTAACCTCACATTAATCCTAACACTAAACCTATCCATAACCCTACCCCTTATCCTAACCCTCACATTAACCCTAACTCTAACCCTCACCCTAAACCTCACGGTCACCCTAAACCTAACCCTAACCCTAATAATAACCGTAACCCTCACCCTAATACTAACCCTCACCCTCACCCTAACCCTCAACCTAACCCTCACCCTAATCCTAATCCTAACCCTCAGCCTAACCCTGAAACTAACCCTAAGCATAACCCTAACCCTAACCCTCACAGTAACCCTCACCCTAAACCAAACCCTAACCCTAACCCTCACACGCAGCCTAACCCTCACACTAACCCTTAACCTCATCCTCACCCTAAACCTCACACTTAATCGAACCCTCACCATAACTCTAACCCTAACTGTCACCCTCAACGTCACCCTCACGCTAACCCTAACCCTAACCCTCACCCTAACCCTAAAACTCACCCTAATCCTCACCTTAAACCAAACTCTCACCCTCACCCTCACCCAAACCCTAAACTTAACCCTCACCCTAACCCTAATGCTAACTCTAACACTCACCCTAACCCTCATGCTATCACCCACACCACAAACCTAACCCTAACCTGAACCCTCACCCTCACCCTAAACCTCACCCTAACCCTAAAACTAATCATAACCCTAACCCCCACCCTCAACCTAACCCTCACCATAACCCTTACCCTCACCCTCACCCTCACCCTAACCATAACCCTCACACTAAACCTAACCCTCACCCTAAACCTAACCCTACACCTCACCCTAACCCTCACCCTAAACTTAGCCCTTACCCTAACCCTCACCCTCATGCTAACCCTCACCCTAACCCTAATTCTAACCCTAACCCTCATCCTCACCCTAAACCTCACACTAACCCTAACCCTAATCCTCAATCTAACCCTAACCTTAACACTTACCCTAACCCTCACCCTAACCCTAACCCTCACCCTTACTGTAACCCTCACGTTCAGCCTAACCCTCAACTTTACTCTTACCATCACGCTCATACTAACCCTCACCCTAACCCGAACCCTCATCCTAAACCTCCCCCTAACAATAACAATATCCATCATCATAACCCTAACCCTCAACCTCACCATCACCCTCAGCCTAAACCTATGCCTAAACCTAAACCTAACCCTAACCCTCACCCTCACCCTAGCCCTCACCCTAACCCTAATCCTATCCCTAACCCTCATGCTAACCCTCACACTAACCCTAAGGATAAACATCACAAAAAGCCTAATACTCATATCCACCCTCACCCTCAGCCTAAGCCTAAGCCTAACCCTAATCCTAACCCTAAACCTCACACTCACCCTCACCCTAACCTAATCCCAAACCTAACCCTAAACCTCAACCTAACCCTCACCTTATACCTAATGCTAACCCTAACACTAACCCTAACCCTGACCCTCACCCTAACCCTCCCCCTCAACCTAACTCTAACCCTAAACCTCACCCTGACCCTATCCCTAATCCTAACCCTAACCCTAACCCTAAAATTAACCATCATCCTCACCCTCACCCTCACCCAAACCGAAAGTCAAACCCTAACCCTAACATTAACACTAATCCTAACCCTAAAACTAACCCTAACCCTAACCCTAAACTTCACCCTCAGCCTCATCCTCACTGGAAATGTAACAGTAACCATAACACTTACAACAACCCTAACCGTAATCCTAACCATCACCCACTCCCTAACCCTAATGCTAACCCTAACCATCACGCTAACATTAACCCTCACCCTCACTGAAACCCTAACCCTCATCTTAACTCTCAACCTAACCCTAAGCCTAACCCTCACCCTAACCCTTAACCTCACCTTAATCCTAACACTAAGCCTAACCTAAATCTCACCCTAATCCTCACCCTCAGCCTAATCCTAACCCAAACCCCAACCCTCAACCTAACCCTCACCCTAACCCTAACCCTAACCCTAAACCTCACATTAACCCTAACACTCACCCTAACCATATCCCAAACCCTCACCCTATCCCTGATGCTAACTCTAACCCTCATCATTACCAGAACCCTAAACCTAACCATAAACCTCACCTTAAGGCTAACTCTAACCCTAAACCTAACCCTAACCCGCACCCTAACCCTAACCCTCACATTCACCCTCACCCTCAGCTTAATCCTAAGCCTAACCTTAACACTAACCCTAACCCTCACACTCACCCTCACCTTAACCCTAATCCTAAACTTACCCTATCCGTGCACCTAACCCTCAACCTAACCCTCACCCTAAGCCTAACCCTAACACTAACCCTAACCCTAACACTCACCCTAACCCTGACCCTAACCCTAACTCTAACCCGAAACCTCAACTTCACCCTAACCCTAAATCTAACCCTAACCCTAACCCTAAATGTCACCCTAACCCTAACCCTAAACCTCACCCTCACCCTCAAACTCACCATAAATATAAACCTAACCCTAACCCTAACAATAACCCTAACCGTAACCCTAAACCTCACCCTAACCATAACCCTCACCCTAACGCTAAACCTCACCCTAACATTTACGCTCACCCTAACACTAACCCTCACACTAAACCTAACCCTCACCATAAACATAAACATCACCCTAACCCTAACCCTAACCCTAACCCTAATTCTAACACTTACCCTCACCCTAACCCTAACCCTAATCCTCAATCTAACCCTAACCCTAACCCTTACACTAACCCTCAACCTAAACCTAACCATTACCCTTACTGTAACCCTCAGGCTCATACTAACCCTCACCCTAACACGAACCCTCATCCTAACCCTCACCCTAAACCTAACCATATCCATCACCATAACACTAACCCTCACCCTCACCATCACCCTCAGCCTAAACCTATGCCTAAGCCTAACCCTAACCCTAACACTCACTGTCACCTTAGCCCTCACCCAAACCCTAATCCTACCGCTAACCCTCATCCTAACCCTCACCCTAAACCTCTTACCCCTCACCCTAACCCTCATCCTAACCCTAATCCTACCCAAAACCTATCCCTAACGCTAATCCAAACCCTAACCCTCACCCTCATCATAACTAACCTTAACCCTAACACTAACTCTCACCCTCACCCTCACCCTCAGCCTAACCCTGACCCTCACACTAACCCTAACCATCACGCTAACCCTCCACCTAATCCTCAACACTAAACCTAACCATAACCCTTACACAAACCCTAACCCTAAACATCACCAAAAACCTCAATAACCCTAAATCTAGTCCTAACCCTAACCCTTACCCTCACCCTAACCCTAACACTCACCCTAACCCTAACCTTCACCCTAACACTAAGCCTAACCCTAACACAAACCCTCACACTAAACCTAACCCTCAGCCTAAACCTAACCCTCAACCTAAAACTAACCCTAACCCAAATCCTCACCCTCATCTTATCCCTCACACTAACCCTTTTCCTATCACTAACCCTAACCCTCACCCTTTAAGTAACCCTAACCCTCACCAAAAACCTCACCCTTACCCTTACCTTAACCTCACCCTAACCCTCACACTAACCCAAAACCTCAACCTAACCTAATCAAAGCACTCACACTAAACCTCACCTTAAACCTAATGCTAACACTAACACTCACCCTCACCCTAACCCTCACCCTAAACCTGAACCTCACTCTAACCCTAACCCTAACCCACAACCTCACCCTAAACCTCACCCTAACCCTAACCCTCACCCTAATCCTTACCCTCACCCTAACCCTCACCCTAAACCTAACCCTAAGCTAACCCTAAACCTCAACCTAACCCTCACCCTCACCCTAACCCTAACCTTCACCCTAACACTAAGCCTAACCCTAACACAAACCCTCACACTTACCCTAAACCTCAGCCTAAACCTAACCCTCAACCTAAACCTAACCCTAACTCAAATCCTCACCCTCATCTTATCCCTCACACTAACCCTTTTCCTATCCCTAACCCTAACCCTAACCCTAACCCTCACCCTTTCCATAACCCTCACCCTCACCAAAAACCTCACCCTTACCTTTACCTTACCCTCACACTAACCCTCACACTAAGCCAAAACCTCAACCTAACCTAACCAAAACACTCACACTGAACCTCACCCTAAACCTAATGCTAACCCTAACACTCACCCTCACCCTAACCCTCACCCTAAACCTGAACCTCACTCTAACCCTAACCCTAACCCACAATCTCACCCTAAACCTCACCCTAACCCTAACCCTCAACCTAATCCTTACCCTCACCCTAACCCTCACCATAAAACCAACCCTAAACTAACCATAAACCTCACCCTAACCCTCACCCTCATCCTAACCCTAATCCAAACCCTATCCCTCAGCCTAAACCTCACCCTAACCCTAACCTTAACCTTCACACTAAACCTAACCCTCACCCTAACCTTAACCCTACCCCTCAACCTCACCCTAACCCTCATGCTCACCCTAAACCTAACCCTAACCCTATCCGTCACCCTCACCCTCACCCTCATCCTCACCCTCACCCTAAACCTAATCCTAACAATAACCCTAATGGTAAACCTAACACTCACCTTAACCCTAACCCTCAAGCTAACCCTCATCCTCACCCTCACCCTCACCTTAACCCTAAGCCTAACCCTAACTGTCACCCTCACCCTCAACTTAACACTAAAGCTAACCCTAACCCTCACACTAACAGTAAACCTAACCCTAACTCTCACCCGAACCGTCACTCTAACATTAACCTCACCCTAACCCTAACCTTCACATTAACCCTAATGCTCACCCTAACCTTAACAGTATCCCTCACCCAAACCCTCATCCTAACTCTAACCCTAAACCTAAACCTAACCCTCACCTAACCCTAAATCTCAACCTTATCTAACACTCAACATCACCTGAACCCCCACCCTAAACCTAACACACACCCACACCCTATCCCTAAACCTCACCCTCACCCTCACCCTCACCTAATCCTCACCCTAACACTAACCATTATCTAACAAAGGCCCTCACCCTCACCCTCACCCTAACCTTCACCCTAACCCTCACCCTCACCCCAGCCCTCACCCTAAACGTAACCCTACCCGTAAACCTCACCCGCACTCTCACCTTCATGCTCAGCCTTACCCTAACCCTACCCCTAATCCTAACCCTAACCATCAATCCCATCATAACCCTCACCATAAACCTTACTGCCACCCTCACCCTAAGCCTAACCATAACGCTCTCACTAAACCTAACCCTCACCCTAAATCTAACCCTACCCCTCACCCCAAACAACAACCTAAACCTAACCCTAACCCTCACCCTAACGCTAACCCTAACCTTCACCCTAGCCCTCATCCTAATCCTAAACATCATCCTAAACCTCACCCTTACACCAACCACAAACTAACCCTAACCCGAACCCTCACCCTAAGCTTAACCCTCACCCTAACCCTAACCCGCATCCTATCACTCACCCTAACCCTAACCCTAAACCTCCCCGTCACCCTAACCCTAAACCTAACCCTAACCCTCACCCTAACCCTCACCCTAACACTAAACCTAACCCTAACCCTCACCTTTACCTTAACCCTCACCCTAACCCTTAACCTCATCCTCACTCTAAACCTCACACTAAACCTAACCCTCACCCTAACTCTAACCCTAACCGTCACCCTCACCCTCACCCTCACGCTAACCCAAACCCTAACCCTCTCCCTCACCCTCACCCAAACCCTACTAATAACTCTAACACTCAATCTAACCCTCACGCTATCACTTAAACACACCATAAACCTAAATATAACCCTAACCCTCACCCTCACCATAAACCTCACCCTAACCCTAACAGTAACCCAAACACGAAACCCTTAACCTAACCCTAAACTGAGCCCGAAACCTCATCCGAAAACTTAACCCTAAACCTAAACCAAACCCTCAAGCTAACAGTCACCCTAAACCTAAACCTATCCCTAACCCTAACCCTCACCCTAACCCGCACCCTAAACCATATCCTCACCCTCAACCTAACCCTAAACCTAACGCTAACCCTCACAATAAATCTAACCTCACCCTAAACCTAAACTTACCCCTCACCCTAACCATCATCCTAACCCTAAACCAAACCCAAAACCTCTCCCTAACCCTAATCCTAACCCTAACTCTCACCTTCACCCTCACCCTCAGCCTAACCCTAACCCTCCCACTAACCCTAACCGTCAAGCTAACCCTCAACCTAATCCTCACACTAACCCTAACCCTAACCCTTACACTAACCCTAATACTAAACCTCAACAAAACCCTCAATAACCCTAAACCTAGATCTTACCTTAAAACTTACCCTCACCCTAAACCTAACCCTCACCCTCACCCTAACCCTAACCCTCACCCTAACCCTAACCCTCACCCTAAACCTTACCCTCACCCTAATACTAAGCCTAAACCTAACACCAACACTCACACTAACCCTAACCTTGAGCCTAAACCTAACCCTCAACCTAAACCTAAACCTAACCCTAATCCTCACCCTCACCTTATCCCTCACACTAACCCTTTTCCTAACCCTAACTCTAACCCTCGCCCTAACCCTAACCCTCTCCCTTTCCGTAACCCTCACCCTCACCAAACACCTCACCCTTACCCTTACCTTACCCTCACCCTAACCCTCACACTAACCCAAAACCTAACCCTAAACTAACCAAAACACTCACACTAAACCACACCCTAACCCTAATGCTAACCCTAACACTCACCCTCACCCTAAACCTCACCCTAAACCTTCACCTCAACCTAACACTAACCCTAAACCTCAACCTCAACCTAAACCTGACCCTAAGCCTAACCCTCATCCTAACCCTTACCCTCACCGTAACCCTAAACCTAATCTAACCCTTAACCTCACCCTAACCCTCACTCTCACCCTAAACCTAATCTAAAACCTAACCCTCAACGTAACCTAATCCTAACCTTAACCCTAACCTTCACATTAACCCTAACCCTCACCCTAACCTTAACCCTACCCCTCACCCTAAACCTCATCCTAACCCTAACCCTAAACCTAACCCTAACCCTAAACCTCACACTAATCCTAACCCTCACCCTCACCCTCACCATCAACATAAACATAAGCCTAACCCTAAACCTAAAAATAACCCTAACCCTAACCCTTATCCTAACCCTCACTTTCACCCTCACCTTAACACTAACCCTCACCCTTAACCTAACCCTCAACCTAACCCTAAACCTAACCCTAAAACTTACGCTCACCCTAACACTAACCCTAACCCTAAAACTAGCCATTACACTATCCCTAATCCTCAGCCTAACCCTAACCCTCAACCTAACCCTATCCCTAACCCTAACCCTCACCCTCACCCTAGGCCTCACCCTAAACCTAATCCTAATCCTAACCCTCACCCTAAACCTAACCCTCACCCTATTCCCAAACCTCAATCTCACCCTCACCCTAACCCTAACCCCAAACCTAACACTCACCCTAAACCTCACCCTTACTGTAAACCTAAACCTAACCCTCACCCTAACCCACAAGCTTACCATAATCCTCACCATAACCATAACCCTCACACTTAACATTACTCTCACCCTCAACCTAACACTCACCCTAAACCTAACCCTCACACTAACCTTACGCTAACCCTCACACTAAACCTCACCCTAACCATAATGCTAACCCTAACACTCACCCTGACCCTAACCTTCACCCTAACCTGAAACCTCACCATAAACCTAACCCTATCCCTAACCCTCAACCTAACCTTTACCCTCAACCTAACACTAACACTAACCCTCACACTAACAATAAACCTCACCCTAACTCTAAACTCACCCTAACCCTAATCCTCACCCTAAACCTAATCCTAAACCTCACCCTCACCCTAACCTTTAACCTTACCCTCACCCTAACCCTCACACCAACCCTAACCCTAAGCCTAACCGTTACCCTCTCCGTCACGCTCACCCTCAGCCTAAATTTAAACCTAAACCTACTCTTAACCCTAACCCTCACCTTCACCCTCACACTAACCCTAACCCTAAACCTAACTCTAAGCATAACCCCCACACTCACACTCACCCTCACGCTAAGCCTCACTGTCACCCTCACGCTAATCTGCACCCTAACCCAAAGCCTAACCCTCACCCTAAACCTATCTCTCACCCTAACCATAAACCTCACAATCACCCTCACCCTCACCTCACCCTAACCATAAACCTAACCCTAACCCTCACCCTAAACCTCACCCTAATCCTAATGCTAACGTTAACCCTCACACTCACCGTAAACCTCATGCTAACCATTACTCTCACTGTAAATCTAACCCTAACCCTAACCCTCACCCTGACCCTAACCCTCACGTAAACCCTAACCCTAAACCTAATCCTAACCCTCATCCTAAACCTCACCCTAACCCTAAACCTATCCCTAACCCTAACGCTAACCCAAACGCTCACCCTCACCCTCACCCTAACCTAATCCTAACCCTAACCCTCACCCTAACCCTCACCATTAACCTTAAACTAACCCTCATACTAACCATCACCGTAACTCTAACCCTCACCCTAACCTACCACTAAACCTCACCCTAACACTCACCCTCACCCTATCCCTATTCCTCACCCTAAACCTCACACTCACACTCACCCCACCCTATTCCTAACCCTAAATCTCAACCTCACCCACACCCTAACCCTCACCCTCACCCTCACACTAACCCTAACCCTAACCCACAACCTAACCCTAACGCTAAACCTAACCCTCACCCGAACCCTAAACCTAACCCTCACCCTCACACTCACCCTAACCCTAACCCTAAACCTAACCCTCATGCTAACTCTAACCCTAACCCTAATGGTAAACATAACCCTCACCCTCACCCTAAACCTCACCTTAAACCTTACCCTCACCCTAACCCTCATTTTAACCCTCACCCTAACCCTAACCCTAACCATCACCCTAACCCTAATCCTCAACCCCACCCTCACCCTAAGCCTAACCCTAAGACTAAGCCTAACCCTAACCCTACCCCTCAGCCTAATGCTCACCCTAACACTAATCCTAACCCTAATACTCACCCTATCCCTAACCCTAACCCTAACCCTCACCCTAACACTAACACTAATGCTAACCATAAACCTCACCAACAATCTAACCCTCACCCTAACCCCTACCCTCCGCCTAACCCTAACACTCACCCTCACCCTAACCCTCACACTAATCCTTACCCTCAACCTAACCCTAAACCTAACCCTCACACTAACACTAACCCTTACCTAACCCTACACCTACCCCTCAGCCTAACCCTCATCCTACACCTAAACCTAACCCAAAACCTCACCCTAACCCTAAGCTTAACCCTAACCCTAAACCTTCTCCTAACCCTAACACTCACCCTAAACCTCACCCTCTCCCTCACCCTAAACCTAACCCTCACCCTAACCCTCACCCTAACCCTAACCCTAAAACTCACACTCACCCTCACCCTCAACATCACCCTCAGCATAACACTAACCATAACCCTAATCCTAACCCTAAACCTCACCCTCACCCTAACCGTCACCCTAATTCTTACCTTCACACTAATCCTAACCCTAATCCTTACCCCAACACTCACACTAAACCTAACCCTCACCCTAATCATAACCCTACCCCTTACCCTAACCCTCACCCTAAACCTAACCCTATCCTAACCCTAACCCTCACCCTAACCCTCACCCTCACGCTAACCCTAACCCTAACACTCAACCTTACCCTAAACCTCACCCAAAACCTTAACCTCATCCTCACCCTAAACCTCACACTAAACCTAATCCTCACCCTTACTCTAAACCTAACCGTCACTCTCACCCTTAACCTCACACTAACACTAACCCTAACCCTCACCCTAAACCTAAAATTCATCATAACCCTAACCCTAACCCTCACCTTCAAGCTCACCTTAACCCTAACACTAACACTCACCCTAACATTCACTCTAACCCTAATGCTAAATCTAACACTCACCCTAACCGCACACTATCACATACCAACACGATAAACCTAAACCTAATCCTAATCCTCACCCTCACCGTAACCCTCAACCTAACCCTAACTCTAACCCGAAACCCTCACCCTAACCCTCACCCTAACTCTAATACTAATCCTAACCCTAACCCTAACCCTAATGCTAACCCTTACCCTAACCCTAACCCTAACCCTCACCTAACCCTCAGCCTAACCCTAACACTAACCCTGACCCTCACCCTAAACCTAACCTTCACCCTATACCTAAACCTCAGCCTAACCCTTACCCTCACCCTAACACTAAGCCTAACCCTAACACCAATGCTCCCAATAACCGTACCCTCAGCCTAAGCCTAAACCTCACCCTAAACCTAACCCTAACCCTAAACCTCACCCTCACCTTAGCCCTCACACTAACCCTATTGCTAACCCTACCCCTCAACCTAACACTAACCTCACCCTAAACTTCCTCCTAACACTAACCCTAACCCTAACACTAAGCCTCACCCTAACCATAACCCTAACACTAATCCTAAACTCCACCCTAACTCTAACCCTCACCCTAACCCTAACCCTAACGCTAAACCTCACCCTAACCCTCACCCTCAACTTAACCCTACCAAAACCCTAACCCTCAACCTAACCCTAACCCTAACCCTTACCCTAACCCTCACACTAACCCTAATCCTCACCCTAACCCTAACCCTACCACTCACCCTAAACTTCCTCCTAACACTAACCCTAACCCTAACCCTCACCCTTAACCTTAAGCTAACCCTCATACTAACCATCACCGTAACTCTAACACTCACCCTAACCTACCACTAAACCTCACCCTAACACTCACCCTCACCCTATCCCTATTCCTCACCCTAACCCTCACACTCAAACTCAGCCCCACCCTATTCCTAACCCTAACCTCAACCTCACCCACACCCTAACCCTCACCCACACCCTCACACTAACCCTAACCCTAACCCACAACCTAACCCTAACACTAAACCTAACCCTCACCCGAACCCTAAACCTAACCCTCACCCTCACACTCACCCTAACCCTAAACCTAAACCTAACCCTCGCGCTAACTCTTACCCTAACCCTAATGGTAAACATAACCCTCACCCTCACCCTAACCCTCACCTTAACCCTTACCCTCACCCTAACCCTCATTTTAACCCTCACCCTAACCCTAACCCTAACCATCACCCTAACCCTAATCCTCAACCCCACCCTCACCCTAAGCCTAACCCTAAGACTAAGCCTAACCCTAACCCTACCCCTCAGCCTAATGCTCACCCTAACACTAATCCTAACCCTAATACTCACCCTATCCCTAACCCTAACCCTAACCCTCACCCTAACACTAACACTAATGCTAACCATAAACCTCACCTACAATCTAACCCTCACCCTAACCCCTACCCTCCGCCTAACCCTAACACTCACCCTCACCCTAACCCTCACACTAATCCTTACCCTCAACCTAACCCTAAACCTAACCCTCACACTAACCCTAACCCTTACCTAACCCTACACCTACCCCTCAGCCTAACCCTCATCCTACACCTAAACCTAACCCAAAACCTCACCCTAACCCTAAGCTTAACCCTAACCCTAAACCTTCTCCTAACCCTAACACTCACCCTAAACCTCACCCTCTCCCTCACCCTAAACCTAACCCTCACCCTAACCCTCACCCTAACCCTAACCCTAAAACTCACACTCACGCTCACCCTCACCATCACCTTCAGCATAACACTAACCATAACCCTAATCCTAACCCTAAAGCTCACCCTCACAATAACCGTCACCCTAATTCTTACCTTCACACTAATCCTAACCCTAACCCTAACCCTAACACTCACACTAAACCTAACCCTCACCCTAATCATAACCCTACCCCTTACCCTATCCCTCACCCTAAACCTAACCCTATACCTAACCCTAACTCTCACACTAAACCTAACCCTCACCCTAACTGTAACCCTACCCCTTAACCTAACTGTCACCTTAACCCTAACCCTAAACCTCACCCTAAACCTCATAGTCACCCTAAACCTGACCCTAACCCTAATGCTAACCCTAACCCTAACCCTCACCCTCACCCTAACCCTCACCCTAAACCTCACACTAACCCTAATACTAACCTCCACCCTAACCCTAACGTTCACCCTAACCCTAACCCTAACCCTAACCCTCACGGTCACCCTCACCCTCTCCGTAACCCTAAACCTAACCCAAACCCTCACCCTAACCCTAATACTAACCTCCACCCTAACCCTAACCTTCACCCTAAGCCTCACGCTCACACTCACCCTCTCCTTAACCCTAAGCCTAACCCTAACCGTCATCCTAACCCTCCCCTTAACACTGAACCTAAGCCTAACCCTCACTCTAATAGTAACCCTAAACCTCACCCTCACCCTAACTCTCACCCTTACTTTATCCTCCCCCTAACCCTAACCCTCACATTAAACCTAATATTCACCCTAACCATAAGCCTACCCCTAACCCTAACACTTACCCTAACTTTAAGCCTAACCCTAACCCTCACCTAACCCTAACACTAACCCTAACCTTCACCTAACCCGGTTAGGGTTACTAAACCTCAACCTCATCCTAACCCTTACCATCACCTGAACCTGCACCCTCACCCTAACCCTCACCTAATCCTCACCCTAACCCTAACATTACCTAACCAAGACCCTCACACTTACACTCACCTTCACCCTAACCCTCACCCTCACCCTAGCCCTCACCCTAACCGTAACCCTAACCCTAAAATTCACCCGCACCCTCATCCTCACCCTCAGCCTAACCCTAACACTATCCCTATTCCTATCCCTAACCCTTGCCCTCACCCTAACCCTCACCATAACCCTTACCTCACCCTCACCCTAACCCTAACCGTAACCCTCACACTAAACCTAACCTCACCCTAAACCTAACCCTACCCCTCACCATAACCCTCACACTAAACCTAACTCAAACCCTCACCCTAACCCTAAACCTCACACTCACCCAGGCTCTCACCATAACCCTTTCCCTCACCCTAAACCTCACCCTCATACCACCCTCAAATTAACCCTAACCATAACCCTCAACCTAACCCTAACCCTAAAACTCACACTCACCCTCACCCTCACCATCACCCTCAGCGTAACACTTACCATAACCCTAATCCTAACCCTAAACCTCACCCTCACCCTAACCGTCACCCTAATTCTTACCTTCACACTAATCCTAACCCTAACCCTAACCCTAATACTTACACTAAACCTAACCCTCACCCTAACATAACCATACCCATTACCCTAACTCTCACCCTAACCCTATCCCTATCCCTAACCCTAACCCTATCCCTAACCCTCACCCTAACACTAACCCTAACCCTCACCCTTACCTCACATAAGCCTTAACCTCATCCTCACCCTAAACCTCACACTAAACCTAACCCTCAGCCTAACTTTAACCCTAACCGTCACCCTCACCATTACACTTACCCTCACGCTAACACTAACCCTAACCCTCACCCTAACCCTAAAACCCACCCTAACCCTAACCCTAACCCTCACCCTCAAGCTCACCTTAACCCTACCCATATCCCTCACCCTAAACTTCACTCTAACCCTAATGCTAACTCTAACACTCACCCTAACTCTCACACTATCACTTACCCACACGATAAACCTAAAACTAACCCTAACCGTCAACCTCACCTTAACCTTCTACCTAACCCTAACCCTAACCTTAATCCGAAAGCCTCACCCTAAACCTAACCATAACTCTAACACTAATCCTAAACCTAACCCTCACCCTAAAGCTAACCCTTACCCTAACCCTAACTCTAACTCTGACCTAACCCTCAGCCTAACCCTAACCCTAACCCTGACCGTCACCCTAACCCTAACCCTCACCCTAACCCTAACCCTCACTCTAACCCTTATCCTCACCCTAACACTAAGCCTAACCCTAACACCAACCCTCCCACTAACCCTAACCCTCAGCCTAAGCCTAACCCTCACCCTAAACCTAACCCTAACCGTAACCCTCACCCTCACCTTAGCCCTCACACTAATCCTATTGCTAACCGATCCCTCACCCTAACACTAACCCTAACCCTAAACCCCACCCTAAGCCAAACCCTCACCTTAACCCTAACCAAAACCCTACCCCTCACCCTATCCCTAACCCTACCCCTCACCCTAAACTTCCTCCTAACACTAACCCTAACCCTAACCCTAAACCTCACCCTAACCGTAACCATATCCCTCACCTTCACCCTCACCCTAAACTGAACTGTAACCCTCACTCTAACCCTAACAATAATCCTAACCCTAAACCTAATCTTAACCCTCAACCTCACCCTAACACTAACCCTAACCTTAACTCTGATATTAACCCTAACCCTCACCCTAACCCTAACCCTCAACTTAACCCTTACCCTCACCTTAACACTAAGGCTAACCCTAACTTGAACCCTCACAGTAACCCTAAACCTCACACAACCATAACCCTCACAGTAACCCTAACCCTCACCCTAACCATAACCCTACCCCTCACCCTACCCCTCACTCTAACCCTAACATCAACCCTAAACCTCACCCTCACCGTCACCCTAATACTCACCCTAACCCTAACCCTCACCGCAACCCTGACCCTCACACTCTCCAAAACCCTCATCCTCACTCTAACACTCACCCTCACCCTAAACATAACCCTAACCCTAACCCTCACCATAACCGTAACCCTAAACCTCACACTAATAGTAACCCTAACCCTCACCCTCACCCTTACCTTATCCTCACCCTAAGCCTAACACTCACCCTAACCCTAACCCTCACCGAAAACCTAACCCTCATACTTTCCAAAACCCTCATCCTCACTCTAACACTCACCATCACCCTAAACATAACCCTAACCCTAACCCTCACCATAACCGTAACCCTAACCTTCACCCTAATCCTATCACTTAACCTCACCCTCACCCTAACCCTCACTGTTACTGTAACCCCCACCCTAACCTTAACCCTCACCCATACCCTAACCCTCACACCCACCCTCACCCTAACCCTCAGCCTCATTCAACACATCACCCTAACCATAACCCTCACCCTAACCCTAATCCTCTCTCTCACCAGAACCCTAACACCCACCCTAACCCTCACCCTAACCTCCAACATAACATTAACCCTCACCCTAACCCTAACGCTAACCCTCACCCTAACCCTAACCCTGAACCTAACCCTTACCCTCACTCTAACCCTAACACTCACACTGTCCCTAATCTTCACCCTTACCCTAACCCTACCCCTCACCCTAATCCTCAGCCTAACCCTGACCCCAATCCTAACCCTAACCCTCACTGTCACCCTAACACTCATTCTAACCCTCACCCTTCCCTTCACCCTAACCCTAACCATAACCCTAAAACTCACTCTCAGCCTAACCCTCACCCTGAACCATAACCTCACCGTCACCCTAACCCTAAACCTCACCCTAACCCTAACCCTTACCCTAAACCTCACCCTAGTCCTCACCCTAACCCTAATTCTAACCCTAACCCTCCACCGAACCCTAACCCTCATCCTCACCCTAAACCTCACATTAACCCTAAACCTAATCCTCAATCTAATCCTCACCCTAACCCTAACCAGAAACCTTACCCTAACCCTCACCCTCACCCTAAACCTCACCCTTATCTTAACCCTCACCCTCCGCCTAACCCTCACATTTACAATTACCATCACCCTCAACCTAATCCTCACCCTAACCCTAACCCTCACCCTAGCCCTCACCCTAACACTAACCCTAACCCTAACCCTCACCCTCACACTCACCCTCAGTGTAACACTAACCCTATCACTATTCCTAAACCTAAACCTCACCCTCACCCTAGTCATCACCGTAATTCTTACCCTCACACTAATTCTAAACCTAACCCTAACCTTACTCTCACACTAAACCTAACCCTCAACCTAACCGTAACCCTACCCCTTATCATAACCCTCATCTTACCCCTAACCCTAACCCTCACCCCAACCCTCACCCTAAACCTCACCGTCATCTTAAACCTGACCCTAACCATAATAATAAACATAACCCTCACCCGACCCCTAACCCTCACCCTCACCCTAACCATCACCCTAACCCTCACCCTAATCCTAACCCTAAACCTCACCCTAACCCTAAGCATAACCGTAAACCTAACCCTCATCCTAACACTCACCCTTAACCTAACCCTCACCCTAACCCTAAAACTCACCCTAATCTTCACCCTAACGCTCACTCTCACACTCACCCTCACCTTAACCCTCACCCTAACCCTCACCCTAACCCTAATGCTAACTCTAACACTCACCCTAACCCTCATGCTATCACTTAACCACTCCCCAAACCTAAGCCTAACCTTAAACCTCACCCTCACATTAAACCTCACCCTAACCCTAAACCTAATCCTAACCCTCACCCTCACCCTATCCCTAACCCTAACCCTAACCCTCACCTACCCCTAATCCTAACCTTCAACGTCACCCTAACCCTAACCATTACCCGAACCCTCACCCTAAACCTAACCCTCACCCACACCCTAACGCTAAAGCTCACCCTCACCCTAAACCTCACCTAATCCTCACCCTAACCCTAACCATTACCTAACCAAGACCTTCAGCCTAAACCGCAACTTCACCTTAACACTCACCCTCACCCTAGAACTCACCCTAACCATAAACATAACCCTAAACCTAAACCTTACCCTCACCCTCACGCTCACCTTCAGTCTAAACCTAACCCTATCCCTAATCCTAACCCTAACCCTCACCCTCTCCCTAACCCTCACCATAACCCTTACCCCCACCCTCACCCTCATCCTAAACGTAACCCTCACACTAAACCTAACCCTCATTCTAAACCTAACCCTACCCCTCACCCTAAACATAACCCTAACCCTAAACCCCACCCTCACACTAGCCCTCACCCTAACCCTAATTGTAACCCTAACCCTCATCCTCACCCTAAACCTCACACTAGCCCTAACCCAAATCGTCAGTCTAACCCTAAACCTAACCCTAACCCTAACCCTCAACCTCAAGCTAACCCTCACCTTTACTCTTACCGTCATTCTCATCCTAACCCTCACCCTAAACCTAAACTAATCCATCACTATAACCCTAACCCCCACCCTCACCATCACCCTCATCCTAACCCTATGCCTAAGCCTAACCCAACCCTATCCCTCACCTTCACCCTAGCCCTCACCCTAAACCTAATCCTAACCCTAACCCTAACCCTAACCCACACCCTCACCTTAAGGCTAAACATCACCCTAAGCCTAATCCTCTCCCCAACCATCACCCTCAACCTTACCCTAAGCCTAAGCCTAATCCTTATCCTAACCCTCACACTCACCCTCACCCTAAACCTAATCCTAAACCTAAACCTCAACCTAAACCTCACCCTAATCCTAACACTAACCCTAACACTAACACTAACCCTAACAGTCACCATAACCCTCACCCTCAACCTAACTCTAACTCTAAACCTCACCCACACCCTATCCCTAATCCTAACCTTATCCCTAAACCTCACACTAACCCTAACCCTAACTCTCACCCTCACCCTCACCAAAACCGTAACTCTAACCCTAACACTAACATTAACACTAATCCTAACCCTAAAACTAACCCTAACCCTAACGCTAACCTTCACACTCAGACTCACCCTAATTGCAAATGTAACCCTAACCATAACACTTACAATGATCCTAACCCTGATCCTAACCATCAACCTCATCCTAACCCTAATCCTAACCCTAACCCTCACCCTAACCCTAACCCTGACCCTCACTGTAACCCTCACCATCATCTTAAGCCTCACCCTCACCCTAAACCTAACCCTCACCCTAACCCTTAACCTCACCCTAATCCTAACACTAAGCTTAAATTAAAACTCACAATAACCCTCACTCTCACCCTAACTGTAACCCAAAACCTAACGATCAACCTAACCCTCACCCTAACCTTAACCCTAAACCTAACCCTAAACCTCACATTAACCCTAACTCTCACCCTAACCCTAACCCTACCCCTCACCCTAACCCTCATGCTAACTCTAAACCTCAACCTTAGCAGAAACCTAACCATATCCCTAACCATAAACCTCACATTAAGGCTAACTCCAACCCTAACCCTAACCTAACCCGTACCCTAACCCTAAGTCTAACCCTTTCCCTAAACTTAAACCTTACCTTCACCCTCTCCCTCAGCCTAACCCTAAACCTAACCCTAACCCTCACCCTCACCCTAGCCCTCACACTAAACCTAATCCTAACACTAACCCTCATCTTAATCCTCACCCTAACCCTAACCATCACCCAAAACCTATTCCTCACCCCCACCCTACCCTTCAGCCTAAACCTAAGCCTAAGCCTAACCCTAAACCTAAACCTAACCCTCAACCTAGCCCTCACCCTAACCCTAATCCAAACGATAACCCTCAACCTAACCCTCACCCTAAGCCTAACCCTAAACCTCACACTAAACCTAACCCTCACCCTCACCCTCAGCCTAACCCTAAGCCTAAGCCTAAGCCTAACCCTGACCCTCAACCTCACCCTAGCCCTCACCCTAACCCTAATCCTAACCCTAACCCTAACCCTAACCCTCACCCTCACCCTAAGGCTAAACATCACCCTAAGCCTAATCCTCTCCCCAACCATCACCCTCAACCTTCCCCTAAGCCTAAGCCTAATCCTTATCCTAACCCTCACACTCACCCTCACCCTAAACCTAATCCTAAACCTAAACCTAACACTAACTTCACAGTAACCCTCACCCTAACACTAACTCTAACCCTAATCCTCACCCTCAACCTAACCCTAAACCTCACCCTCACCCTCAGCTTAAACCTAAGCCTAACTCTAACCCTAACACTAATCCTCACACTCACCCTCACCCTAACCCTAAACTTAATCCCAGCCCTAACCTTAACCCTCACCCTAACCCTAACTCTAACCCTAAACCTCACCCTCACCCTAACCCTAAACCTCACCCTCACCCTCAGCTTAAACCTATGCCTAACTCTAACCATAACCCTAAACCTAACACTAAGGCTAACCCTAACCCTCACACTAACACTAAATCTAAACCTAAACCTCAACCTCACCCTAACCCTAACCCTAACCCTAAACCTCACCCTAACCCTAAACCTCACCCTCACACTAACCCTAATCCTAATCCTAAACCTAACAATAACCCTAACCCTAACACTAACCCTCACCCCAAACATAAACCTCACCCTAATCCTAACCCTCACCCTAACACTTACCCTCAAGCTAACACTTAACATCACCCTAACACTAACACTCACACAAACCCTAACCCTCACCCTAACCCTAAACCTCACCCTAACCCTAACCCTAAACTTCACCCTCACCCTAGCACTCAACCTAACCTTAATTCTAAACCTAACCCTCAACCTCCACGTCATCCTCATTCTCACCGTAACCATAACCCTAACACTAACAATAACCCTAACCCTACCCCTAAACCTCACCCTAAACAAAACCCTCAACCTAACACTAAACCTCAACCTAACACTTACCTCACCCTAACACTAACCCTCACACTATCCCTAAACTCAACATAACCCTAAACCTAAACCTATCCCTAATCCCAACCCTCACCCTAACCCTAATTCTAACCCTAAACCTAACCCTAACACAAACCCTCACCCTAACCCTTACCTTAACCCTAATCCTAAACTTCACACTCACACTATCCCACACCCTAACCCTAATCCTAAACCTAAACCTCACCCGAACCCTAACCCTAACACACACCCTCACCCGAACCCGAACCCTCACCCTAACCCTAACACTAACACTAAACCTAACTCTCACCATAAAGCTCAACCTAACACTAATCTCTAAACCTAAACCTCAAACTCAAACTGATCCTAACCCTAACCCTAACCCTAAACCTCACCCTAACACTAAGCCTAAACCTCACCCTCACCCTAGCCCTCACCCTAAACCTAATCCTAACCCTAACCCTCACCCTAACCCTAAACCTCACCGTCAATCTAACCCTCAGCCTAACCATAAGCCTAACCATAAACCTAACCCTAACACACACACTCACCCTCACCCTAACCCTAATCTTAACCATAACCCTAACAATAAACCTCACCCTAACCTTAAACCTAAAACTAACCCTAAACCTAACCCTCATCCTAACCCTCACCTGATCCCTAACTCTAACCCTAAACCTCACCTTCACCCTAACCCTAACTCTAACCCTAAACCTAACTCTAACCCTAACCCTTACCCTAAAACTCACTCTAACCCTAACCCTCAACCTCACCCTCACCATAACCCTAATCCTCACCCTAAACAAAACCTTCATTCTAACCTTAACCCTCACCCTAACCACAACTCTCACCCTAACCCTAACCCTCACACTAACACTTACCCTCACACTAAAAATAACCCTAAATCTAACACTAACCCTCACAGTAACCTTAACTCTCACTCTAACCCTAAACCTAACCCTAAACCTCAGCCTCGCCCTAGCCCTCACCCTAACCCTAATTCTAATCCTAACCCTCAACCTAACCCTAACCCTCATCCTCGCCCTAACCCTCAAACTAACCCTAACAATAATGCTCAATCTAACCCTCACCCTCATCCTAACCCTCACCCTAACCCTTACCCTAACCCTCACCCTAAACCAAACCCTCACCCTGAGGGGAACACTGACCCTCAGCCTAAGCCTCACCTTTATTCTTACCGACACGCTCACCCTAATCCTCATTCTAACCCTAACCGTCATCCTAACACTCACCCTAACCCAGACCCAGTCCATCACCCTAACCATAACTCTCACCCTCACCCTCAACCTCAGCCTAAACCTAAGCCTAAGCCTAATATTAACCTTAACCCTCATCCTAACCCTCACCCTAACCCTAACCCTAACCATCACCCAAAACCTATTCCTCACCCCCAACCTCACCCTCAGCCTAACCCTAAGCCTAACCCTAACCCTCTCCCTCACCCTAGCTCTCACCCTAGCCCTAATTATAACCCTCACCCTCACCCTAACCTTAATCCTCATTCTCACCTTAAAACTCACATTAACCCTAACCCTAATCCTCAATTTAACCCTCACCCTAACCATATCCCGAAACATTAGCCTAACCCTCACCCTAACCCTAACACTCACCCTTATCTTAACCCTCACCCTCAGCCTAACCCTAATCCTCATCCTCACCTAAACCTCACACTAACCCTAACACTAATCCTCAATCTAACCCTCACCCTAACTATAACCCGAACCCTTACCCTAAACCTCACCCTAACACTAACCCTAACAGTAACTCTAACTCTAAAACTAACCCTAAACCTAAACTTCATCCTATCCCTAACCCTAAACCTCACCCTCACCATCACCCTCTGCCTAACCCTCAGCCTAATGCTAACCCGAACCCTAACCCTCACACTCACCTGCACCCTCACCCTCACCATATCTCTAACCCTAAACCTCTCCCTAACACTAACCCTAAACCTCACACTAACCATCCCCCCTAACCCTAACCCTAACAATAACACTAACCCTAACACTAACCATAACCCTAACCATAACCCTCACCCTCAGCCTCAACCTCACCACAACTTAACCGTAACCATAACACTAACAATCACCCTGCCCTTAACCCTAACCCTAACCCTAACCCTCAACTCACCCTCACCGTAACGCAAATCCTAAACCTAACCCTATCCCTAACACTAAACCTCACCCTAACCCTCACCCTAGCCCTCACCCTAAACCTAATCCTAACCTTAAACCTCATCCTAACACTCACCCTAACCCTAACCCTAATCCGAACCCTAACCTGAACCCTAACACTTACCCTCATGCTCAGCCTAAGCCTAAGCCTAAGCCTAAGCCTACCCCTAATCCTAACCCTCACCCTAACCCAAACCCTAACACTACCCCTAATTCTAACCCTAAATCTCACCCTCACCATAACCCTAACTCAAACCCTAACCCTAAACTGAACCGCATCCTAACCCTAACCCGAACTCTCAACCTCACACTAACCATAAACCTCACCCTAATCCTAACTCTCACCCTAAAACTTAACCTCACCCTAACACTAATGGCAATGCTAACACTAACGCTCACACTAACCCAAACATCACCCTAACCCTAAACCTCACCCTAATACTAACCCTAACCCTCAACCTCACCCTAGCCCTCACCCGGACCCTAACCCTCATCCTCACCCTAAACCTCACACTAACCTTAACTCTAATACTCAATCTAACTCTCACCCTCAACCTAACCCTAATCCTAACCCTCACCCTTACCATAACCCTCACCCTCAGCCTAATCCTCAACTTTACCCTTAGCATCACACCCACCCTAACCCTCATCCTAACCCTCACCCTAATCTTAACCCTCACCCTAATCCTAACTCAACCCCTAAACCTCACCCTCACCTTAATCCTAATTCCAACCCTAACGCTAACACTAAACCTCACCCTAACGCTAAACCTAACCCTCACCTTCCCCCTAACCATAAACCTGACCCTAAACCTAACCCTCACACTAAAACTTACCCTCACCCTAACCCTCACCCTAACCCTCACACTAATCCAAACCCTCACCCTAATCCTAAACCTCACCTTAACCCTAACTCTAACCCTCACCCTCACACTAGCCCTCACCCTAACGCTAATTCTAACCCTCACCCTCACCATAACCCTAACCCTCATCCTCACCATAAACCTCACACTAACCCTAACCCTAATCCTAATCCTCAATCTAACCCTAAACATAAATCTAACACTAACCCTTACCCTAACCCTAAACCTAAACATAACCCTCAACATTATCTTAACCCATACCCTCAGCCTAAACCTCATATTTACACTTAACATCATCCTCACCCTAAACCTCACCCTAAACCTAAACCTCATCCTAACACTCACCATAACCGTAAACCTAACGATCACACTAACCCTAACCCTCACCCTCAACCTCACAGTCAGCCTAAACCTAAGCCTAAGCTTAAACCTTACCCTAAACCTCACCTTCACCCTAGCACTCACCCTAACCCTAATCCTAACCCTAACCCTCATCCTAACCCTCACCCTAACCCTAAACATAACCATAACCCTAACCCTAATCCTCACCCCGAACCTCACGCTCAACCTAACCCTAAGCCTAAGCTTAACCCTAACCCTAACCCTCACACTCACCCTCACCCTAAACATAATCCTAACTCTAAACCTAACCCCAATCCTAAACCTCAACCTAACCTGCAACCTAACCTTAACCCTAACACTAACCCTAACCCTAACCCTAACCCTGGACATAAATCTCCCCCAAACCCTAAATGTAAACTTAAAACTAACCCTCACCCTAACCCAAATCCTAACCCTAACCCTCAACCTAACCCTAGCCCTCCCCCTCACTGTAAATCTAACACTCATCCTAACCCTCACCCAAACCATAACCCTAACCCTAAACCTCACCCAAACACTAACATTAACCCTCACCCTCACCCTAGCCCTCACCATAACACTAATCCTAACCCTAATACTCATCCTAACCCTCACCCTAATCCTAACCCTAACCCTCACCCTAATCCTAAGCCTAACCCTAACCCTCAACCTAAACCTAACACTCACGCTAACCGTAAACATAACCCTAAACCTCACCTTAAACCTAAACCTAACCCGAACCCTAATTCTCACCCAGACTCTAACTCTAACTCTAACACTAACCCTAACCTTAACCCTCATCCTCAGCCTCACCCTAAACCTAACCCTAACACTAACTCTCACACTAACCCTAACCCTAAGTCTCACCCTAAACCTAACACTAAAAACCTCACCCAAAAACTAACACTAACCCTCAACCTCACCCTCTCAGTAACCGTAACCCTAACCCTAACCCTAACAATAACCCTAACCCTAACCCTCATCCTAACTCTCACCCTCACCCTAAACCTAATCCTCACCCTTACCATAACACTAACCCTCATCCTAACCCTCACCCTAAACCTAAACCTCACCTTAACACTAACCCTAACCCTCACCCTCACCCTAGCCCTCATCCTAACCCTAATCCTAACCCTAATCCTCATCCTAAACCTCACCCTAAGCCTAACCCTAAAACTCACCCTAATCCTAAGCCTAACTCTAAACCTCAACCTAACCCTAACTCTCAGCTCAACTTAACCCTAACCCTAACCCTCACCCTAACCCTAAACATAACCTGAACACTAACTCTCACCCTAATCCTAACCCTAAACCTCACCCTAACACTAAAACTCACCCTCAGTGTAACCCTAAGCCTAACCCTAAACCTTACGCTAACCATCACACTCACCCTAAACCTTACTCTAATCCTATTCCTAACCCTAACACTAACCCTCACCCTCAGCCTCAAATTAACCCTAACTCTTACCCTAAAACTCACCCACAACCTGACCCTAAACTTAACCCTAACCATAAACCTCACCTTAACCCTCACCCTAAACGTAACCCTCACCCTAGCCCTCACCCTAACCCTAATCCTAACCCTAACCTCAATCTAACCCTCACCATAACCCTAACACTAACTCTCACCCTAAACCTAACCCTCACACTCAGCCTAACCCTAAGCCTAACCCTAAGCATAACCCTAAACCTAAACCTAACCCTCACACTCACCCGCACACTCACCCTAACTCTAAACTTAACCCTAACCTTAACCCTACCCCTCATCCTAATCATCATCCTAACCCTAACAATAAACCCTCAGCCTAAACCTAAACCTAACCCTAAACCTCACCTGCACCCTAACAGTCACGCTCACCCTCACCCTCACCCTAACTCTAAACCTCACCCTAACCATCAAACTATCCCTAACCCTCACACTAACCCTACGCCTAACACTCGCCCTAACCCTAAGCCTCACCCTCATCTAACCCTCAGCCTATCCCTAACCCTAACCCTAATGGTCACACTCACCCTAACCCTAACACTCACACTCACCCTCAGCTTAAACCTAATCCTAAAAATAACCCTAACCCTAACCCTCACAATCACCCTCACCCTAAGCCTAATCCTAACTCTAAACCTAACCCTCACCCTCACCCTCACCCTCACCCTAACCCAAACCCTCAACCGAAACCTCACCCTCAACCTCACCCAAACCCTCACCCTCAACCTAAACATCACCCTAAACCTAACCCTCACTCTAACCCTTAGCCTAACCCTACCGTAACCATAATCCTCACCCTAACCCTCACCCTCAGGCTCACCATAACCCTATTCCTAACCCTAACCCTCACCCTCACCCTCATCCTAAACCTATCCCTAACCCTAACCCTCACCCTAACCGTAACCTCCAACCTAACCCTAACCTTCACCATAACCCTAACGGTAACACTAACCCTAACCCTAAACCTCACCCTCACCCTCACCCTCAGGCTAAGACTAACCCTATCCCTATCCCTCACACTCAACCTTACCCTAAAACTAACCCTAAGCCTCACCCTCACCCTCAACCTCATCCTAACCCTAACCCAAACACTCAACCCAAACTTCACCTTCACCCTCACCCTAACCCTCACCCTCACCCTAAACATCAAACTAACCCTAACCCTCACCCTAAACTTAACCCTCACATTAACCCTAACCTTCACCCTAACCCTAACCCTCAACCTAACCCTTACCCTCACGCTAACACTAAGCCTAACCCTAACTTGAACCCTCACAGTAACCCTAACCCTCACCCTAAACTTAACCCTACCCCTCACCCTACCCCTCATTCTAACTCTAATCCCAACCATAACACTCACCCTCACCGTCACCCTAACACTCACACTAACCCTAACCATCACCCAAACACTAACCCTCACACTCTCCAGAACCCTCATCCTGACTCTAACACTCACCCTCACACCAACCCTCACCCTTACCTTATCTTCACCCTAACCCTTACCCTCAGAATAACCCTAAACTTAACTTTAACCCTACCCCTGAACTTACCCCTCTCCCTAACTCTAACCCTAACCCTAACACTAACCCTCACCCTAATCCTAACCCTTACCCTCACCCTCACCCTAAACCTTACCCTTACCTTAAATCTCACCCTAACGCTAACCCTCATTCTACACATCACCCTAACCATAACCCTCACTCTAACCCTAACCCTATCACTCACACGAAACCTAACACTCACCCTAACCCTCAACCTAACCCTAAACTCCAACCTAACACTAACCCTCACCCTAACCCTAATGCTAACCCTCACCCTATCCCTAACCCTCACCCTAACCCTTATCCTCACTCTAACCCTAACCCTCACAGTAACCCTAATCCTCACCCTAACCCTAACTCTACCCTTCACCCTAACCCTCACTCTAACCCTAACCCCAACCCTAAACCTCACCCTGACCGTCACCCTAACACTCAGCCTAACCCTCAACCTTATCCTCACCCTAACCCTAACCCTAAACCTAACCCTAACCCTCACCCTAAAACTTAACCTTACACTCACCCTAAACCTAAACCTCACCCTAACCCTAAACCTAACCCTAAACCTCACCCTAGCCCTCACGCTAACCCTAATTCTAACCCTAACCCTCACCCTAATCCTAAACCTCACCCTAAACCTAACCCTTTCTCTAACCCTCACCCTCACCCTAACCCTAATTCTAACCCTCACCCTCACCCTAAACTTAACCCTCACCCTCACCCTAAACCTCACATTAACCCTAACCCTAATAATCAATTTAACCCTTACCCTAACCCTAACCCGAAACCTTACCCTAACCCTCACCCTAACACTAAACCTCACGCTTATATTAAACCTCACCCTCTGCCTAACCCTCACCTTTACCCTTACCATCACCCTCACACTAACCTCACCCTGTCCCTAAACCTCACCCTAGCCCAAACCCTAAACCTAACCCTAACCCTCACACTCACCCTCAGCGTAACACTAACCCTATCACTATTCCTAACCCTAAACCTCACCCTCACCCTAACCATCACCCTAATTCTTACCCTCACACTAATCCTAACCCTAACCTTAAACCTAACTATCACACTAAACCTAACCCTCACCATAACCATAACCCTACCCCTTATCCTAACACTCAACTTAACCCTAACCCTAAACATCACCCCAACCCTCACCCTAAACCTCACCGTCACCCTAAACCTGACTCTAACCCTAATAATAATCCTAACCCTCACCCTCACCCTAACTCTCACCCTCACCCTAACCCTCACCCTAACCTTCACCCTAATACTAAGCCTAACCCTCAGCCTAAGCCTCACCCTAACCCTAAGGATAACCCTAATCCTAACACTCACCCTAACCCTAACCCTCATCCTAACCCTAAACCTCACCCTAATCCTCACCCTAACACTTACTCTCACCTGCACCCTCACCCTAACCCTAAAGCTAAACTTCACCCTCACCCTAGCCCTCACTGTAACCTTAATTCTAAACCTAACCCTCAACCTAATCATAACCCTCATCCTCACCCCAAACCTCACACTAACCCTAAACCTAATCCTCAATCTAACCCTCACCCTATCCCTAACCCTTAACCTAACCCTCACCCTAACCCTCACCCTCACCCTTATCTTAACTCTCACCCTCAGCCTAACCCTCACCTTTACCCTTACAATCACGCTCACACTAACCCTCCCCCATACCCTAACCCTCACCATAGCCCTCACCCAACCCTAAACCCAACCCTCACCCTCACGCTCACCCTCAGTGTAACACTAACCCTATCACTATTCCTAACCATAAACCTCACCCTCACCCTAACCGTCACCCTAATTCTTAACCTCACACTAATCCTAACCCTAACCCTATCCATAACCCTACCCCTTATCCTAACACTCACATTAACCCTAACTCTAACCCTCACCCTAACCCTCACCCTAAAACTCACCGTCACCATAAACCTATCCCTAAACCTAATAATAACCGTAACCCTCACCCTAAAACTAACCCTCACCCTCATCCTAACCCTCAACCTAATCCTCAACCTAATCCTAATCCTAACTCTCTGCCTAACCCTCAAACTAACCCTAAGCATAACCCTAACCCTAACCCTCACACTAACCCTCACCCTAACCCAAACCCTAACCCTAACCCTCACACGCACCCTAACCCTCACACTAACACTTAACCTCATCCTCTCCCTAAACCTCACACTTAATCGAACCCTCACCATAATTCTAACCCTAACCGTCACCCTCACCATCACCCGCACGCTAACCATAATCCTAACCCTCACCCTAACCCTAAAACTCACCCTAATCCTCACCTTAAACCGCACTCTCACCCTCACCCTCACCCAAACCCTAAACCCAACCCTCATCCTAACCCTCACCCTAACCCTAATGCTAACTCTAACACTCACCCTAACCCTCATACTATCACTTACCCACACCACAAACCTAACCCTAACCTGAACCCTCACCCTCAACCTAAACCTCACCCTAACCCTAAACCTAATCATAACCCTAACCCCCACCCTCAACCTAACCCTCACCATAACCCTTCCCCTCACCCTCACCCTCACCCTAACCATAACCCTCACACTAAACCTAACCCTCACCCTAAACCTAACCCTACCCCTCACCCTACCACTCACCCTAACCCTCACCCTAATCTTGCCCTAACCCTAAACCTCACCCTCATGGTAGCCCTCACCCTAACCCTAATTCTAACCCTAACACTCATACTCACCCTAAACCTCACACTAACCCTAACCCTAATCCTCAATCTAACCCTAACCCTAACACTTACCCTAACCCTCACCCTAACCCTAACCCTCACCCTTACTGTAACCCTCACGTTCAGCCTAACCCTCAACTTTACTCTTACCATCACGCTCATACTAACCCTCACCCTAACCCGAACCCTCATCCTAAACCTCCCCCTAACAATAACAATATCCATCACCATAACCCTAACCCTCAACCTCACCATCACCCTCAGCCTAAACCTATGCCTAAACCTAAACCTAACCCTAACCCTCACCCTCATCCTAGCCCTCACCCTAACCCTAATCCTATCCCTAACCCTCATGCTAACCCTCACACTAACCCTAGGGATAAACATCACCCTAAGCCTAATACTCATATCCACCCTTACCCTCAGCCTAACCCTAAGCCTAAGCCTAATCCTAACCCTAACCCTCACACTCACCCTCACCGTAACCCTAATCCTAACCCTAATCCCAACCCTAACCCTAAACCTCAACCTAACCCTCACCATATACCTAATGCTAACCCTAACACTAATCCTAACCCTGACCCTCACCCTAACGGTCCCCCTCAACCTAACTCTAACCCCAAACCTCACCCAGACCCTATCCCTAATCCTAACCCTAAGCCTAAACCTCACCCTAACCCTAAACCTAACCCGCACCCTCTCCCTCACCCACACCCAAACCATAGCCAAACCCTAACCCTAACATTAACACTAATCCTAACCCTAAAACTAACCCTAACCCTAACCCTAACCTGCAACCACAGCCTCACCCTCACTGCAAATGTAACAGTAATCATAACACTTACAACAACCCTAACCGTAATCCTAACCATCTCCCACTCCCTAACTCTAATCCTAACCCTAACCATCACGCTAACATTAACCCTCACCCTCACTGAAACCCTAACCCTCATCTTAACTCTCACCCTAACCCTAAGCCTAACTCTCACCATAAACCTTAACCTCACCCTAATCCTAACACTAAGCCTAACCTAAACCTTACCCTAACCCTCACCCTCAGCCTAATCCTAACCCAAACCCTAACCCTCAACCTAACCCTCACTCTAACCCTAACCCTAACCCTAACCCTCACATTAACCCTAACCCTCACCCTAACCCTAACCCAAACCCTCACACTAACCCTGATGCTAACTCTAACCCTCACCATAACCAGAACCCTAAACCTAACCATAAACCTCACCTTAAGGCTAACTCTAACCCTAAACCTAACCCTAACCCGCACCCTAACCCTAACCCTCACCTTCACCCTCACCCTCAGCCTAACCCTAAGCCTAACCCTAACACTAACCCTAACCCTCACACTCACCCTCACCTTAACCCTAATCCTAAACTTACCCTATCCGTACACCTAACCCTCACCCTAAGCCTAACCCTAACACTAACCCTAACCATAACCCTCACCCTAACCCTCACCCTAACCCTAACTCTAACCCTAATCCTCAACTTCACCCTAACCCTAAATCTAACCCTAAGCTTAACCCTAAATCATACCCTAACCCTAACTCTAAACCTCACGATCACCCTCAACATCACCATAAACATAAACCTAACCCGAACCCTAACAATAACCCTAAACCTAACCCTAAACCTCACCCTAACCATAACCCTCACCCTAACGCCAAACCTCACCCTAACATTTACCCTCACCCTAACACTAACCCTCACACTAAACCTAACCCTCACCATAACCCTAAACATCACCCTAACACTAACCCTAACCCTAACCCTCACCCTAACCCTAATTATAACTCTAACCCTCACCCTAACCCTAACCCTCATCCTCACCCTAACACTCACCCTAACCCTAACCCTCACCCTTACCATAACACTCGCCCTCAGACTAACCCTCACCTTTAACCTTAACGACACCCTCAAACTAACCCACACACTAACCATAAACTTAACCCGAACCCTAACTCTCACCCTGACCCTAACCCTAACACTCACCTAACACTAACCCTCATCTTCACCCTCACCCTCAGCCTAACCCTAAGCCTAAACCTAACCCTAACCCTAACCGTCACACTCACCCTCTCCCTAACCCTAATCCTAAACCTCACCCTCACCCTAGCCCTCACCCTAACCCTAATCCTAAACCTAACCCTCACCCTAACCCTAACACACATCCGCAGCCTAACCCTCACACTAATTCTAACCCTAACACCAGCCCTAACAATAACCCTCAGCCTAACCCTCACCCTAACCCTATCTCTAAAGCTAAACCTCAAACTCAAACTGACCCTAACCCTAATCCTCACCCTAACACTAACCCTAAACCTCACCCTCACCCTAACTCTAATCCTAAACCTAACCCTCATCCTAAACCTCACACTCACCCTAACCCTAACCCTCACCCTAACCCTAACCCTTACCCTCAACCTAACTCTCAGACTAACCCTAAGCCTAACCCTAAACCTAACCCTAACCCACTCACTCACCGTCAACCTAACCCTAATCCTAACCATAACCCTAACCCTAAATCTCACACTAACCCTAAACATAAAATTAACCCTAACCCTAACCCTCATCCTAACTCTCACCTGAACCCTAACTCTAACCCTAAACCTCAAACTTACCTTAACCCTAACTCTAACAGTAACCCTAAACCTCTCCCTAACCCTAACCCTCACTCAAACCCTCACCTTAACCCTGACCCTCACCCTAACCATAACCCTCACCCTAACCCTAACCCTCACCCTAACCCTTACCCTGACCCTAAAGATAACCCTCAACCTAACCCTAACCCTCACCCTAACCAAAACCCTCATCCTAATCCTAACCCTCTCCCTAACACTTACCCTCACCCTAACACTATCGCTCATTATAACACTAACCATCACACTAACCCTAACTCTCACCCTAACCCTAAAGCTCACCCTAACCCTAACCGTCAGCCTCACCCTAGCCCTCACTCTAACCCTATTCTAACCCTAACCCTCACCCTAATCCTAAACCTCATCCTCACCCTAAACTCACACTAACCCTAACCCTAATCCTCAATCAAATCCTCACCATTACCCGAACCCTCACCCTACCCCTCACCCTAAACCTCACCCTAATCCTAACCCTCAATCTTAGAGGAACACTCACCCTCAGCCTAACCCTCACCTTTACTCTTACCGTCAAGCTCATCCTAACCCTAATCCTAACCCTAACACTCATCCTAACACTCACCCTAAACCTAAACCTGTCCATCACCCTAACCCTAACCCTCACCCTCACCCTCAGCCTAACCCTAGGACTAAGCCTAACCCTAAACCTAACCCTCAACCTCACCCTAGCCCTCAGCCTAAACCTAATCCTAACCCTAACACTCATCCTAACCCTCACCGTAACCCTAACCCTAACCATCACCCAAAACCTATTCCTCACCCACACCCTCACCCTCAGCCTAACCCTAACCATAACCCTCACACTCAACGCAAATTTAACCCAAACCAAAACACTAACAATAACCCTAATTTTAACCCTAACCCTAACCCTAATCCTCACCCCCACCCTCACCCTCAGCCTAAACCTAAGCCTAACACTAGGCCTAACCCTAACCCTCAACCTAACCCTAACCCTAATCCTAACCCTAACCCTAATCCTAAACCTAACCCTAATCCTCAGCCACACCCTCATCCTAACCCAAATCCTAACCCTAACCCTCACCCTAACCCTAAGTCTAAGCCTAACCCTAACCCTAAATTTCACACTCTCCCTCACCCTAACCCTGATCCTAAACCTAACCCTATCCCTAACACTAACCCTCACCCTAACACTAACCCTAGCCCTCACCCTAACCCTAATCCTAACCCTAACCCTCACCCTCATGCTCCGCCTAAGCCTAAGCCTAAGCCTAAGCCTAAGCCTAACCCTCACACTTACCCTAACAATAACACTAACCCTAACTCTAACCCGAAAACTAACCCTCACCCTAAGCCCTAACTCTAACCCTAACTCTAACCCTAATTGTCACCCTCACCGTCACCCTCATGCTAACCCTAACCTTAACCCTCACCCTAATCCTGACCTTAAACCTCACTCTCACCTGCACCCTCACCCTAACCCTAAACCTAACCCTCACCCTAACCCTAATGCTAACTGTAACACTCACCCTAACCCTCACGCTATCACTTACCCACACCACAAACCTAACCCTAAACTTAACCCTCACCCTCACCCTAAACCTCACCCTAACCCTAAACCTAATCCTAACGCTCACCCTCACCCTAACCCTCACCCTCACCCTAACCCTCACCATAACCCTTACCCTCACCCTCACCCTCACCCTAACCGTAACCCTCACACTAAACCTAACCCTCACCCTAAACCTAAACCTACAGCTCACCCTAACCCTCAACCTAAACTTAACCCTAACCCTAACCCTCTCCCTCACGCTAGCCCTCACCCTAACCCTAATTCTAACCCTAACCATCACCCTAACCCTCATCATCACCCTAAACCTCACACTACGCCTAACCCTAATCCTCAATCTAACCCTATCCCTAACCCTTACACTAACCCTCAACCTAAACCTAACCCTCACCCTTACTGTAACCCTCAGGCTTATACTAACCGTCAGCCTAACCCGAGCCCTCATCCTAACCCTCACCCTAAACCTAACCATATCTATCACCATAACACTAACCCTTACCCTCACCATCACCCTCAGCCTAAACCTATGCCTAAGCCTAACCCTAACCCTAACCCTCACTTTCACCCTAGTCCTCACCCTAATACTACTCCTAAACCTATCCCTCATCCTAACCCTCACCCTAACCCTAATGCTAACCAACACTCTAAGCCTAATACTCACCCCCACCCTCACCCTCACCCTAACCCTAAGCCTAACCCTCACCCTAACCCTAACCCTCACCATAATCTAACCCTCATCCTATCCCTAACCCTAACCCTACTGCTCACAGTCACCCTAACCCTAACCAACAAACTCACCTCACCCTCAGCTTAAACCTAAGCCTAAACATAACCCTAACCCTAACCCTCACAATCACCCTCACCCTAAGCCTAATCCTAACCCTAAACCTAACCCTCACCCTCACCTTCACCCTAACCTTAACCCTAACCCAAACCCTCAACCGAAATCTCACCCTCAACCTCATCCTAACCCTCACCCTCAACCTAAACATCACCCTAAACCTAACGCTCACCCTAACCCTTAGCCTAACCCTCACCCTAACCCTAAACCTCACCCTCACCCTTACCCTCAGGCTCATCCTAACCCTAATCCTAACCCTAACCCTCACCCTCATCCTCAACCTAAACCTATCCCTAACCCTAACCCTCACCCTAACCGTAACCTCTAATCTAACCCTAAGCCTCAACATAACCCTAACACTAACCCTAACCCTAACCCTAACCCTAACCCTCACCCTCACCCTCAGCCTAAGCCTAAGCCTATCCCAAACCCTCACACTAACCCTTACCCTAAAACTAACCCTAAGCCTCACCCTCAACCTCAACTTCAACCTAAACCTAACCCAAACACTCATCGGAACCGTCACCCTCACACTCACACTAACCCTCAACCTCAGCCTAAACATCACCCTAACCCTAACCCTCACCCTAACCCTAACCCTCACATTAACCCTAACCCTCACTCTAACCCTAACCTTCAACCTAACCCTTACCCTCATCCTAACACTAAGCCTAATCCTAACTTGAACCCTCAGAGTAACCCTAAACCTCACCCTAACCCTAACCCTCACAGTAAACCTAACCCTCACCCTAACCCTAACCCTACACCTCACCCTACCCCTCACTCTAACCCTAACCCCAACCCAACCCTCAACCTCACCGTCACCCTAACACTCACGCTAACCCTAACCCTCACCCAAACCCTAACTCTCAAACTCTCAAGAACACTCATCCTAACTCAAACACTCACTGTCAAAATAAACATAACCCTAACCCTAAACTTCACCATAACCATAACCCTAACCCTCACACTAACAGTAACCCTAACCCTCACCCTCACTCCAACCCTCACACTTACCTTATCCTCACCCTAACCCTAACCCTCACACTAAACCTAACCTTAACTCTAAGCCTACCCCTCACCCTACCCCTCACCCTAACTCTAACCCTAACCCTCACCATAAACCTAACCCTTATCCTCACACTCACCATAACCCTCACCGTAACATTAAACCTCACCCTAACACTAACCCTCATCCATACCTTAACCTTCACTGTCACTCTCACCCTAACACTCAACCTCATTCTACACATCACCCTAAACATAACCCTCACCCTAACCCTAACCGTATCACTTACCTTAACCCTAACACTCACCCTAACCCTCACCCTAACCCTAACTTCCAACCTAATATTAACCCTGACCCTAACCCTAATGCTAAACCTCACCCTAACCCTAAACCTCACCTGACCCTTACCCTCACTCAAACCCTAACCCTCACACTATCCCTAATCCTCACCCTAAACCTAACACTACCCCTCACCCTAACCCTCACTCTAAACCTAACCCCAACCCTAAACCTCACCCTCACCGTCAACCTAACACTCACGTTAACCCTCAACCTTACCCTCACCCTAACCGTAACCCTAACCCTAAAACTCACATTAACCCTAACACTCACCCTAACCCTAACCCAAACCCTCACCCTAACCCTGATGCTAACTCTAACCCTCACCATTACCAGAACCCTAAACCTAACCATAAACCTCACCTTAAGGCTAACTCTAACCCTAAACCTAACCCTAACCCGCACCCTAATCCTAACCCTCACCTTCACCCTGACCCTCAGCCTAACCCTAAGCCTAAACCTAACACTAAACCTAGCCTTCACACTCACCCTCATCCTAACCCTAAACCTAATCCTAACCCTATCACTAACCCTAACCCTCACCCTAAACCTCACCCTAACCCTAAACCTAACACTAACCCTAACCTTCATCATAACCCTCATCCTAATCCTAACTGTAACCTTAAACCTCAACTTCAACCTAACCCTAAATCTAACCCTAAGCGTAACCCTAAATCTCACACCAATCCTAACCCTAAACATTACCCTCACCCTAACCCTCACCATAACCGTATCCCTAACCCTAACCCTAACAATAAACCTAACCCTAACCCTAAACCTCACCCTAACCATAACCCTCACCCTAACCCTAAACCTCACCCTAACACTTACCCTCACCTTAACACTAAACTTCGCACTAAACCTAAACCTCACCATAACCCTAAACCTCACCCTAACCCTAAACTTAACAGAACCCTCACCCTAACCCTAATTCTAACCCTAACACTCACGCTAAACCTAACCCTCATCCGCACCCTAACTCTCACCCTAACCCTAAACTTAACCCTAAACCTCACCCTAACCCTAACCCTCAGCCTCAGCCTAACTATAAACCAAACCCTAACCCACACACTCACCCTCACCCTAACCCTAATCCTAAACCTATCCCTAACCCTAACCCTCCCCCTAAGTCTCACCCTAACCCTAAACCTAACCCTCAACCTAACCCTCACCCTAACCATAACTCTAACCGTAAACCTCACCCTAACCCTAAACCTAATTCTAACCCTAACCCAAAACCTAAACCACATCCTATCCATCACCCTAACCCTAATCCTCACACCCACCCTCACACTCAGCCTAACCCTAAGCCTAAGCCTAACCCTAAACCTTACCCTCACAGTCACTCTCAACCTAAGCCTAAGCCTAATCCTAACCCTAACCCTAACCTCAACCTAACCTTCACCCTAACCTTAACCGTAACACTCACCCTAACCCTAACCCACGAACTAACCCTCCCCCTAACCCTAAATCTAACCCTAAACCTCACACTCCCCCTAACCCTTATCCTAACCCTAACCCTAACCCTCACCCTAAACCTAACCCTCACCCTCACCGTCACCCTCACCGTAACTCTAACCATTACCCTAAAAATAACACTAATCCTAAAGCTAAACCTAAACCTAACCCTAACCCTAACCCTAATCTTAACCCTAACACTCAGCCTAACCCTAACCCTCGCCCTCACCATAACTCTAACCCTCATCCAAACCCTCACCCTAACCCTAACCCTAAACCACAGCCTAACACTAAACCTAACTGTAACCCTCAACCTAACCCTAAACTTAACCCGAACCCTAACTCTCACCCTAAACGTAAACTTAAAAGTCAACCTAAACCTAACCCTACACCTCATCCTCAACCTCAGCCTAACCCTAAGCCTAAGCCTAACCCTAACCCTCACACTCACCCTATCCGTTACCCTAATCCTAATCCTAACCCTAAGCCTAACCCTCACCCTCACTCTAAACTTCACCCTAACCCTAACTCGAACATTAACCCTAACCGTAAACCTCACAAACAGCCTCACCCTAACCCTAACTCTAACCATATAGATCACCCTCACACTAACCCTAACCCTAAACCTCACCCTAACCCTAACCCTAAACCTCACCCTCACCCTAATCCTCACCCTAACCCTCACCCTAACCCTCACCATAACACTAACCCTAAACCTAACCCTCACCCTCACTGTAAACCTTACCCTAACGCTCACCCTAAACCTAACCTTAACCCGAACCCCAACTCTCACCCTAACCCTAAACCTAACCCTCACCCTAACCCTCACCTTCACCCTCACCCTCAGCCTCAGCCTAATCCTAAGCCTAACCCTAAACCTAACCCTCACCCTTACCATCACCCTCACCATAACTCTAACCCTAACCTTAACAATAACACTAATTCTAACCCTAAACCTAATCTTAACCCTAACCCTAACCCTAATCCTAAAACTCACCCTCACCCTAACCCTAATCCTACCCTAACCCTCACACTAACCCTCACCCTCACCCTCATTGTAACCCTAACCTTCATCCAAAACCTCACCCTAACCCTAAACCTAACCCTAAACCAAAATCAAAACCCTAACACACACCCTCACCCTCGCACTAACTCTAATCTTAACCCTAACCCTATAACCCTGAACGTCCCCCTAACTCTCACACTAACCCTAACCCTAACACTAACCCTTACCCCAACCCTCAACCTAACCCTAACTCTAACCCTAACCCTAACCCTCACCCTCACCTTCACTGTAACTGTAACAGTAACCCTAACCCTACAATAAACGTAACCCAAACCCTAACCCTCACCCTAACCATAACCCTCACCCTAACCCTAAACCTCACCCTAACCCTAACCCTAAACCTAACCCTCACCCTCACCCTAGACCTCACCCTAATTCTAACCCTCACCCTCACCCTAACCCTAACCCTTACCTGAACCCTAAACCTAACACTAACCCAAACCCTTATCTTAACCATCAACCTTAGCCTAAACCTCACCTTTAACATTAACTTAATCCTCACCCTAACCCTCACACTAACCCTAAACCTCATTCGAACCGTCAACCTAAGCATCACCCTAAACCTAACCCTCAACCTCAAACACACACACAGACTAAGCCTAAGCCTAATACTAAGCCTTACCCTAACCCTCACCCTAGCCTTCACCGTAACACTAACCCTAACCCTAACCCACAAACGTTAGTTTGTGGTTAACCTTAACTTTAACCTTAAGGTTAACCCTAAACTTAACCATCACCCTAGCCCTAATCCTCACCCCCACCCTCACCCTCAGCCTAACCCTAGGCCTAAGCCTAAACCTATCACTAACCCTAACACTAACCCTCACCTTAACCCTAATCCTAACCCTAACCCTAACCCTAACCCTAAACCTCAACCTCACCCTCACCCTAACCCTAATCCTAACCCTAACCCTAAACCTCACCCTAACCCTAACACTCACCCTCAACTTCAACCTCACCGTAACTCTAAACCTAACTCTAATCCTAAACCTAACCCTAAGACTAACCCTAAACCTCAACATAACCCTCACCCTAACCTTAACCCTAACTCTAAGCCTAACCTTAACCTTCGACCTAACCCTCCCCCAACCCTAAATCTAACTATAAACCTCACCCTCACCCTTACCCTAAACCTCACCCTAACCCTAACCCTAACCCTCACCCTCACACTCACCCTCACGGTAACTCTAACCCTAACCCTAACAATGACACTAATCCTAACCCTAAACCTAACCCTAACCTTAACCCTAACCCTAATCCAAAAACTCACGCTCACCCTAACCCTCACCCTAACCCTAAACCTCACCCTCACCGTAACCCTAACCCTCACCCTCACCGTGACCGTAACCCTAATCGTAACCCTCACCCTAACCCTAACCCGAACCTTAAACCTCTTGCTAACACTAACCCTAACCCTCTCCCTCACCCTAGCCCTCACCCTAACCCTAATCTTAACCCTAATCCTCATCCTACCCCTCACCCTAACCCTAACCCTAACTCTCATCCTAACTCTAAACCTAACCCTAACCCTCAACCTACCCCTAACACTCATTGTCACACTAAACATAACCCGAACCCTAACACACACCCTAACCCTAACTCTAACCCTCACCTTAACCCTAAACCTCACCCTCAGCCTAAACCTAAGCCTAACCCTAACCCTAACACTAACCCTCACACTCACCCTAACCCTTACCCTAATCCTAATCCTAACCCTAAGCCTAACCCTCACCCTCAACCTAACCCTCAACCTAACGCTAACTCTAATGCTAACTCTAACCCTAACCCTCACCTCACCCTCACCCTTACCCCAATTCTATCCCTAAACCTCACCCTCACCCTAACCCTAAACCTCACCCTCACCCTAGCCCTCATCCTAACCCGAATCCTAACACTAACCCTCCTGGTAACCCTCACCCTAACACTAATCCTAACCCTAACCCTCACCCTCACCCTAACCCTAACCCTAACCCTCAACATAACCCCAACCGTCACTCTCACCGTAGCCCTTACCCTAACTTACACCCTAACCCTAAACTTAACCCGAACCCTAACTCTCACCCTAAACATAGCTCTAACACTCAACCTAACCCTAACCCTCACCCTCACCCTCACCCTCAACCTAAGCCTAAGCCTAACCCTAACCCTCACACTCACCCTAACCCTAACCCTAATCCTAACCCTAATCCGAACCCTAACACGATCCCTCACCCGAACCCTCACCTTAACCCTAACCCTAACATTAACCCTAAACCTAACCCACACCCTCAGATTCACCCTAACCCTAACAATAAACGTCACCCTGACCCTCACCCTAACCCTAAACTTAAACCTAAACTTCACCCTAACCCTAAAACTCAAACTCACCCTCAGCCTAGCCCTCACCTTAACCCTAATCCTAACCCTAAACCTCATCCTAAACCTCCCCATAATCCTAAGAGTAACCCTCACCCTAACCCTAACTTTCTCACCCTCAACCTCACCCTCAGCCTAACCCTAAGCCTAACCCTAATCCTAACCCTCACCCTCAACCTCACCCTCAGACTAAACCTAACTCTAACCCTAACCCTCGCCCTAACACTAACCCTCATCCTCACCATCACCCTAACTCTAATCTTAACCCTAAACGTAACCCTTACCTTCACACTCACCCTCACTTTAACCCTAATCCTAAACCTAACCCTATCACTAATCCTCACCCCCACATTAATTTAAACCTCACCCTAACCCTTACCCTAACATTAACACTAACCCTAATCCTAACCGTCACCCTAACCCTAACTCTAACCCTTAACCTCACCCTCACCCTAAACCTAACCCTAACCATAATCCTAAACCTCACCCTAAACCTAAACCTTACCCTAACACTTACCCTCACCCTAACACTAACACTAACCGTAACAGTAACCCTCACACTAATGCTAACCATCACCTTAAACCTAAACCTCCCCCTAACCCTAACTCTAACCCTCAGCTTCAACTTAGCCATCACCCTAACCCTAACCCTCATCCTCACACTAAACCTCACACTAACCCTAACAATAATCCTCAATCTAACCCTGTCCCTCACATTAACCATAACCCGAGACCTCACCCTTACCTTAACCTTCACCCTCAGCCTAACCCTCACCTTTATTCTTATTGTCACCCTCATCCTAACCCTCACCCTAACACTAACCCTTATCTTAACCCTCACCCTAACCATAACCCTAACCATCACCCTAACCCTAACCCTCACCCTCAACTTCAACCTCAGCCTAACCCTAAGTCTAAGCCTAAACCTATCCCTAAACCTCACACTCACCCTAGCCCTCACCCTAACCCTAATCCTAACCCTAACCCTCATCCTAACACTAAACCTAACCATAAACTAAACCAGGACTCTAAACCTAATCCTCATCCTAATCCTCACCCTCACCCTCAGCCTAACCCTAAGCCTAAGCATAAGCCTAACCCTATCCCTAACCCTCACACTCACCCTCACCCTAACCCTAATCCTAACCCTAACCCTAACCCTAAACCTAAACCTCAACCTAACCCTCACCCTAAACCTAACCCTAACCCCAAACCTCACCCTTACCTTAGTCCTCACCCTAACCCTCACCCCATACCTAAGCCTCACCCTCACCCAAACCCAAACCTTAACCCTCCCCCTAACCCTACGCTTAACATTAACCCTAAACTTCACCCTAACTAACAATAACCCTCACAATCACCCTAGCCCTCACCCTAACCCTAATTGTAACCCTAAACCTCATCCTAACCCTCACCCTAACCCTAACCCTAACCCTCACCCTAACCCTAAACCTAATTCTAACACTCAAACTAGACCTAACCCTGACCCTCACCATAACCCTAACCTTAATCCTCAGCCTAAATCTAAACCTAACCCGAACAATAAATCTCACCCTAACCCTATCCCTAATCCTCATGCTCACCCTAGCCCTCATCCTAAACTTAATCCTAACCAGAACCCTCATGCTAACACTCACCCTAACCCTAACACTAACCCTAACCTTAAACCAAGCCCTAATCCTATCCCTCACCCTATTCCTAAACTTAACCCTAACCCTAATCCTCACCCTCACAATAGCCCTCACACTAACCCTAATCCTAAACCTAACCCTCATCCTAACCCTCACCCTCACCCTAACCCTAACCCTCACTCTCACCCTCAGCCTAACCCTTAAGCCTAACCCTAACATTAACCGAACCCTAACCATCACACTCATCCTCACCCAAACCTTAATCCTACACCTAACCCTATCCCTAACCCTAAACCTCACCCTAAAACTCACGCTAAACCTAACCCAAACACTAACCCTAACACTAACCCTCACACTAACCCTCGCCTTAACACAAACTCTAAGCCTAAACCTCACCCTCACCCTAACCCTAAACCTCACCCTTAACCTCTCCCTCAGCCTATCACTATGCCTAACCCTAACCCTAACCCTAACACTCACACTCACCCTCTTCCCAAACCCTCAGCCTTACCCTAAGACTAAGCTTAAGCATAACGCTAACACTAACCCTCACCCTAACCATAACCCTCACCCTAACCCTAACACTCACACTAAGCCTAACACTAAACCTCACCCTCAACCACACCCTCACCCAAACCCTAACCCTCACCCTGACCCTAACTCTAAGCCTCAACCTCATGCTCTGCCTTAGTTTAAGTCTAAGCCTAAGCCTAACCCGAACCCTCACCTAACCCTAACCTGAACACTAATCCTAACTCTAACCCTAAACCTCACCCTCACCCTAACCCTAACCCTAACCCTAACTCTAAACCTCATCCTAACCCTAACCCTCACCCTCACCCTAGCCCTCACCCTAACCCTAATCCTAACATTAAATCTCATCCTAACCCTCACCACCCTAACCCTAACCCTAGCCCTAACCCTAACCCTAACCCTCAACCTAATCCTAACCCTCACCCTCACTGTAAACCTAACCCTAACCCTCACCCTAACCCTAAACTTAACTGGAAAGCTAACTCTCACCATAGCCCTTAACCGAACCCTCAGCAGAACCCTAACCCTCACCCTCACCATCATCCTCAGCCTAACCCTAAAACTAATTTTAATCCTCACACTCACCCTAATCCTTGCCCTAATCCTAATCCTAACCCTAAGCCTAACCCTCACCCTAACCCTCACCCTAACCCTAAATCTAACGCTAACCCTAACCCAAAACCTCACAATCAGCCTCACCCTAACCCTAACTCTAAACCTAAACCTCACTCTCACCCTAATTCTAACCCTAAACCTCACCCTAACCCTAACCCTAACCCTAAACCTCATCTTCACCCTTGCCCTCACCCTCACCCTAATCCTAAGCCTAACCCTCATACTAACACTCACCCTAACCCTAACCCTAACCCTAGCCTAACCCTAACCCTAACCCTCAACCTAATCCTAACCCTCACTCTCACTGTAAACCTAACCCTAACCCTCACCCTAACCCTAAACTTAACTGGAAAGCTAACTCTCACCCTAGCCCTTAACCTAACCCTCAGCATAACCCTAACCCTCACCCTCACCATCATCCTCAGCCTAACCCTAAAACTAATCTTAATCCTCACACTCACCCTAACCCTTGCCCTAATCCTAATCCTAATCCTAAGCCTAACCCTCTCCCTAACCCTCACCCTAACCCTAAATCTAACGCTAACCCTAACCCAAAACCTCACAATCAGCCTCACCCTAACCCTAACTCTAAACCTAAACCTCACTCTCACCCTAATTCTAACCCTAAACCTCAACCTAACCCTAACCCTAACCCTAAACCTCATCTTCACCCTAGCCCTCACCCTCACCCTAATCCTAAGCCTAACCCTCATACTAACACTCACCCTAACCCTAACCCTAGCCCAAACCCTCACCCTATGCCTAACCCTCACCCTCACCCTCAGCCTCAGCCTAAGCCTAAGCCTAAGCCTAACCCTAACAATAACCCTCACACTCACCCTAACCCTTACTCTAATCCTAATCCTAACCCTAACCCTAACCCTCACCCTCACCCTATCCCTCACCTTAACCCTAACACTAACACTAACCCTAAACCTAAACCTCACCCTCAGGCTCAACCTAACGCTAACACTAACCATAATCTCACCCTCAACCTAAACCTAACCCTACACCTCAACCTAGCCCTATACATAAACCTCACCCTCACTCTACCCCTAACCCTAAACCTCACCCTAACCCTAACCCTCACCCTTTCAGTAACCCTCACCCTCAGCCTAACCCTCACGTTTACCCTGACCGTCAACCCCACCCTAAACCTCACCCTAACCCTTAACCTCACCCTCATGCTCAGCCTAAGCCTAAGCCTAAGCCTAAATGTAAACCTGACCCTCATTCTAACCCTAACCCTAACACTAACCCTAATTCTAAACCTAAAACTCACCCTCACACTCACCTTCAGCCTGAAGCTAAGGCAAACCCTAACCCTAACATTAACCCTCACACTCACCCTAACCCTCACCCTAACCCTAACTCTAACACTAACCCTAACCCCCTAAGCCTCACCCTCAGCCTCACCCTAACCCTAATTATAACCCTAAACCTCACCCACACCCTAACCCTAACCCTAAACCTAACCCTAACCCTAACCCTAACCCTCCCCCTAACACTCAACCTAACCCTAACACTAATCACTAACCCTAACTCTAACCCTAACTCTAACACTAACACTAAACCTCACCCTAAACCTAATCCTAACCCTCACCCAAACCCTAACCCTCACCCTCACCCTCACCCTCAGCCTAATCCTAAGCCTAACAATTACCCTAACCCTAACCCTCACACTACTCCTAACAATAACCCTAATCCTAATCCTAACCCTAACCCTATCGCTCACCCTCACCCTAACCCTAACCCTAACACTAAACCTAACCCTAACCCTCACCTTCAACCTCACCCTCAGCCTAACATTAAGCCTAACCCTAAACCTAACCCTAACACACACACTCACCCTTACCCTAACCCTAATCCTCACACTAACAGTAACCCTAACCCTAACCCTCCCCATAACTCTCACCCTCACCCTCACCCTAACACTAAGCCTAAACCTAACTCTCACCCTAACCCTAACTCTAACCCTAAATTTCACCCTCTCCCTAAGCCTAACTCTAACCCTAAACTAAACCCTAAAGTTCACCCTATCCCTAAACCTAACCCTAACCCTAACATTCACCCTAACCGTAACTCTAATCCTAAACCTCCCCCTCCCCCTAACCCTAACCCTAAGCCTGTTGTAAACGTCACCCTAAACCTAAACCTTACCCTAACACTTACCCTCACCCTAACAATAACAGTAACAATAACCCTCCACTTAACCCTAACCAGCACCCTTACCGTAACCCTAACCCTCATTCTCAATCTCACCCTAACCCTAACCCTAACCTGAAACCTCACCCTAACACTAACCCTAACGCTCACCCTCACCCTAGCCCTCACCCTAACCCTATACCTAACCCTAACGCTCAAACTAAACCTAACCCTCAAGCTCAACGTAACCCTAACCCTAACCCTCACCCTAACCCTAAACTTAACCTGAACCCTAACTCTCACCCTAAACATAACCCTAACCCTCACTCAAAACCTAACCCTCACCCTCAACCTCACCCTCAGTGTAACCCTAAGCCGAACCCTAACCCTAACCCTAACCCTCACACTCAACCTAACCCTTACCCTAATCCTAATCCTAACCATAACTCTAACCCTAAACCTCAACCTCACCCTAACCCTAAACCTAAACCTCACCCTATCCCTAACCCTTAACCTCACCCTCAATCTAGCCCTCACCCTAACCCTAATCCTAACCCTGACCCGCATCTTAACCCTCAAACTAACGATAACCTGAACCATCACTCTAAACCTAATCCTCAAACCCACCCTCACCCTCAGCCTAACCCTCAGCCAAAGACTAACCCTAACCCTAACCCTCACACTCACCCTCACCCTAACCCTAATCCTAACCCTAACCCTAACCCTTAACCTAAACCTCAACCTAACCCTCACCCTAAGCCTAACCCTAACCCTCACGCTCACCTTAGTCCTCACCTTAACCCTCACCCCAAACCTAACCCTCACCCTCACCCAAACCCTACCCCTAACCCTCACACTCACCCTAACCCTACCCCATCCCTAATCCTAAACCTCACCCAACCCTAACACTAACCCTCACAATCACCCTAACCCTAACCCTAACCCTACCTCTAATATTCATCCTAACCCTAAACCTGACCCTCAACATCACGCTCAAGCTCAGCCTTACATTAACCTTAACCCTAACCCTAAACCTAAGAATAACCCTAACCATAAACCTAACCCTAAACCTCATCCTAACCGTAACTCTAACCCTAACCCAAACATTCACCCTAACCCTAACACTGACCCTAACCCTAACCCTAAACCTCATCCTAACCCTAAACCTAACCCTCACCCTAGCATATATCCTAACCCTAATCCTAACACAAACACTCACACTAACCCTCACTCTAATCCTAAACCTCACCATCAGCCTCAGACTCAGCCTAACCCTAAGGGTAACACTAACTCTAACCCTCACACTGACCATCACCTTAACCCTAATCCTAACCCTAACCCCAACCCTAAACGTAAATCTAACACTAACACTAACCCTCAACATCAACCTAACCCTAAACCAAACACTCACCATAGCACATACTTTAACCCTAACCCTAAACCTAACACTCACCCCAACGCTAACCCTCACCCTACCCCTACCCCTAACCCTCACACTAACCATAAACCTCACCCTAACCCTCACCCTAACCCTAACTCTAAACCTAAAACTCACACTCTCCCTAACCCTAACCATAACCCTAAACCTCAAACTAACACTAACCCTAAACCTCACCCTCACCCTCACCCTAATCCTAACCCTCACCCTCACCCTAGTCCTCACCCTAAACCTAACCCTAGCCCTAACACTCACCCTAACCATAACCCTCAACATAACCCTAACACTCACCCTAACCCTAACCCTAACCCTCACCCTCACCCTCACCCTAACCCTAACCCTAACCCTCCCCCTCACCCTAAACCAAACCCTAACCCTAACCCTCACCCTAACCCTAAGCCTAACCCTAACCCTAACCCTAACCCTCACAATCACCCTCAACCTACACCTAATCCTAAACCTAAACCTAACCCTCACAGTAACCCTCAAACTAGCGCTCACACTAACCCTAATCCTAACCCTAAAACTCATCCTAACCCTCACCCTAACCCTAACCCTAACCCTCACCCTAACCCTAACCCTAACCCTCACCCTCATGCTCGGGCCTAAGCCTAACCCTAAGCCTAAGCTTAAGCCTAAACCTAACCTTCACACTAACCCTCAACCTAACACTAACCCTAACACAAAAGCTAACTCTAACCCTAAACCTCACCCTCACCCTACCCCTAACTCTAACCCTAACCCTAAACATAAACCTAACCCTCACCCTAACCCTAAACCTCACACTCACCTTAACAGTAAACCTAATCCTAATCCTAACAGTAACCCTAACCCTAACCCTCATACTAACCATAACACTCACCCAAAACCTAACCCTCGCACTAACACATAAATTCACCCTAACACTAAACCTAACCCTAACACTAGCACTCACACTAACCCTAACACTCCCCCTCACCCTAAACCAAGTCCTAACCCTAACCCTCACCGTAAAACTAAGCCTAACCCTAAACCTAACCTTCACACTCACCCTCAACCTACACCTAATCCTAAACCTTACCCTAACCCTCCCAGTAACCCTCAACCTAGCGCTCACCCTAACCCTAGTCCTAACCCTAAACCTCATCCTAACCCTCACCCTAACCCTAACCCGAACCCTTACCCTCATGCTCGGCCTAAGTCTAACCCTAAGCCTAAGCTTAAGCCTAAACCTAACCCTCTCACTAACCCTCAATCGAACCCTAACCCTAACAGAAAAGCTAACTCTAACCATAAACCTCACCCTCACCCTAACTCTAACACTAACCCTAACACTAAACATAAACCTAACCCTCAACCTAACACTAAACCTCACACTGAACAGTAAAACTAAGCCTAACCCTAACAGTAACCCTAACCCTAAACCTAACCCTCATTCTAAACATAACACTCACGCTAACACTAACCCTCACCCTAACACTTAAATTCACCCTAACACTAAATATAACCCTAACACTAGCACTCACACTAACCCTAACCCTCACCCTCACCCTAGACCTCACCCTAACCCTAACCCTCATCCTCATCCTAAACCTCACACTAACCCTAGAACTAATCCTCAATATAAACCTCACCCTCAACTTAACCCTAACCCTAACCCACACCCTAACCATAACCCTCACCCTTAACTTAATCCTCACTCTCAGCCTAACTCTCACCTTTACCCTTACCTGCACCCTCACCCTAACCCTCACCCTAAGCCTAACCCTCATCCTAACCCTAACCCTGACCGTAACCCTAAGCCTAACCCTAACCCTAACCCTCACCCTCACCCTAGACATCATCCTAACCCTAATCCTAACCCTAAACCTAACCCTAACCCTCACCATCACCCTTAACCTAATCCTCAACCCCACCCTCACCCTCAGCCTAACCCTAAGCCTAAGCCTAATCCTAACCCTAACCCTCACACTCAGCCTCATCATAACCCTAATCCTAAACCCAACCCTAACACTAAACCTAAACCTCAACCTAACCCTGCCCCTAACCCTCCCCCTAACTCTAACTCTAACCCTAAACTTCACCCTCACCCTCACCGTAACCCTCACCCTAAACCTAAATCTAACCCTCACCCTCACCGTAACTCTAACCATAAACCTAACAATAAAACTAACCCTAACCATCACCCTAACCCTAACCGTAACCCTAAACCTCACCCTAACCCTAAACCAAACCCTCAACGTCAGCCTCACCCTAACCGTAAACTTAACCTTAACCATAACACTAACAATAACCCTAACCCTAAACCTAACCCTGAAACTCACCCTAACCCTAACCCTCACACTCACCGTAACCTAACCCTAACCCTCAACCTAACCCTCACCCTCAGGTTAACGCTAAGCCTTAACCCTATCCCTAAACCTAACACAATCACTCACCCTAACATTAACCCTAATCCTAAACCTAACCCTAACCCTAACCCTCATCCTAACCCTCACCCTAACCCTAACCCTAACACTAACCCTAACCCTAACCCTCAACCTAACCCTAACTCTAACCCTAAACCTCACCCTCACCTTCACCCTAACCCTAATCCTAACCCTAAACCTCAACCTAACCCTAACCCTTACCCTCACCCTCACTGTAACTCTAACCCTAAACCTAACAATGGCACTAACCCTAACACTAACCCTCACCCTCACCCTCACCGTAACCCTAACCCTAACCCAAACACTCACCCTAACCCTAACCTTAACCCTAACCTAAACCTCACCCTAACCCTAACCCTAACCATCACCCTGAGCCTCACCCTCACCATAAACTTAAACCTAACCATAACACTAACAATAACTCTAACCCTAACCCTAATCTAAACCTCACTCTCACCCTAACCCTAACCCTAACCCTCAACCTAACCCTAACCCTCACCCTCACCGTAACCCTCACACTAACACTCACCCTAACCGTAAACTTAACGCTAACCCTAAACGTCACCCTAACGCTAACCCTAACCCTCACCCTCACCCTAGCCCTCACCTTAGCCCTAATCCTAAAACTAAACCTCACCTTAACCCTCACCCTAACCCTTAAACTCTAACAATCACCCTAATCCTAACCCTTAACCTCACCCTCACGCTCGGCCTAAACCTAAGACTAAGGCTAACTCTAACCCTAACTTTCACACTCACCCTCACCCTCATCCTCACAGTAACTCTAACCTTAACCCTATCAATAACACTAACCCTAACCTTAACCCTAATCTTAACCCTCACCCTGACAGTAAACCTCAACCTAAACCAAGCCCTCACCCTAACACTAACACTAACCCTAACCCTAAACCGCATCCTAACCCTAAACCTAAACCTCACCCTCAGCCTCAACCTCACTGTAAACTTAACCTTAATGATAACACTAACAATAACCCTAACCATAACACTAATACTAACCCTCACCCTCACCCTAACACTAACCCTCCCTCTCACAGTAACCCTAACCCTAACCCTCACCCTAACACTAAACCTAACCCTAATCCTAAACCTCACCATAATGATAACCCTAACCCTCACCCTCACCCTTGCCCTCATACTAACCCTAATCCTAACCCTAAACCTCATCCTAACCCTCACTCTTACAATAACCCTAACCCTAAACCTAACCTTAACCCTAACCTTGAATCTAACCCTAACACTCACCTTCAACACTCAGCCTCAGCCTAAACCTAAACCTAAGTCTAACCCTAACCCTCACACTCACCCTCACCTTAACCCTAATCCTAACACTAACCCTCACCCTAACCCGCAACCTAAACGTCCCGCTAATCCTAACCCTAAACCTAAACCTCACCCTCACCCTAACCCTAACTCTAACCCTGACCCTAAACCTAAACCTCACCCTAAACCTAACCCTAACCCTCACCCTCACCGTAACAGTTACCCTAACCCTAACAATAACCCAACCTTAACGCTAACACTAACCCTAAACATAAACCTCACCCTAATGCTAACCCTCACCCTAAAACTAACCCTAATACTAACACTAACCGTCACACTAACCCTAAACATCACCTTAACCCTAAACCTCAACATAACCCTAAACCTAACCCTCACCCTCACCATAGCCCTCACACTAACCCTAACCCTCATCCTCACCCTAAACCTCACACTAACCCTAACACTGATACTCAATCTAAACCTCACCCTCACCCTAACCCTAACCCTAATCCTCACCCTAACTCGCACCCTAACCCTAACCCTCACCTTTACCCTTACTGTCACCCTCACCCTAACCCTCACCCTACCCCTAACAATGATTCTAACCCTCACCCCAAACATAACCCTAACCATCACGCTAACCCTAACCCTCAACCTCACACTCAGCCTCATTCTAAACCTAAGCCTAACCCTAACCCTAACCCTAACCCTCATCCTCACCCTACCCCTCACCCTAACCCTAATCCTAACCCTAACCCTAAAAATAACACTAACCCTAACCCTAACCCTCATTCTAACCCTAACCCTCACCCTAACCCTTACCCTCACCCTAACACTTACCTTACCCTAACAATAACCCTAACCCTAACCCTAACCCTCATTCTAACCCTAACCCTCACCCTAACCCTTACCTTCACCCTAACATTTAACTTACCCTAACAATAACCCTAACCCAAACACTAAGCCTCACACTAACCCTAACCATCACCCTACCCTAACCCCAACGCTAAACCTCACCCAAACCCTAACCCTAACCCTCACCCTCACCCTCACCCTCACCATAATTCTAACCCTAACCTTAACAATAACACTAATCCTAACCCTAAATCTAACCCTAATCCTAATCCTAACCCTAATACCCACCTTCAGCCTCACCCTAACCACAAACTTAACCCTAACCATAACACTAACAATAACCCTAACCCTCACTCTAACCCTATCTCTAACACTAAAAATCAAACTCTAGCCCTCACCATAACCATAATCCTAAAACTAATCCTCTTCTTAACCCTCATCCTAACCCTAACCCTAACCCTCACCCTAAACCTAATCCTATCCATAACCCTAACCCTAAACCTCACCCTAACCCCAAACCTAAAACTAGCCCTAACCCTAACGCTCATCTTAACCCTCACTTGAACCCTAACTGTAACCCTAAACCTCACCCTCACCCTCACCCTAACTCTAACCCTAACCCTAAAGCTAAACCTCACCCTAACCCTAAACCTCACCCTCACCCTCAACGTAACCCTAACTCGAAACTTAACAATCACCCTAAACCTAACCCTAACCCTCACCCTAACCATAAACCTCACCCGAACCCTAACCCCCACCCTAACACTTACCCTCACCCTATCACTAACCCTAACTCTAACACTAACCCTCACAGTAACCCTAACTCTCACCCGAACCCTAAACCTCACCTTAACCCTAACTCTAACCCTCAGCCTCACCCTAGCCGTCACCCTAACCCTAATTCTAACCCTAACCCTCACCCTAACCCTAAACCTCATCCTCAACTTAACCTCACACAAACCCCAACCCTGATCCTCAATCTAACCCTCACCCTCACCCTAACCCTCATCCTAACCCTTATACTAAACCTCACCCTAACCCTAATCCTCTCTCTCACCAGAACCCTAACACCCACCCTAACCCTCACCCTAACCTCCAACCTAACACTAACCCTAACCCTCATCCTAACACTCACCCTAACCCTAATCCTATCCATCACCCTAACCCAAACACTCAAACTCACCCTCACCCTAAGCCTAACCCTAAGCCTAAGCCTAAGCCTAACCCTAACCCTCACCCTCACCCTAGCCCTCACCCTAAACCTAATCCTAAAGGTAAGCCTCATCCTCACCCTCAACCCAACCCTAACCCTAACCATCACCCAAAACCTATTCCTCACCCCAATACTCACCCTCAGCCTAAACCTAAGACTAAGCCTAACCCTAACCATAACCCTCAACCTCAGGCTCGCCCTCACCGCAAACTAAACCCAAACCATAACACTAACAATAACCTGAATTTAAACCGAAACCCAAACCCTAATCCTCACCCCCACCCTCACCCTCAGCCTAACCCTAACCCTAACCCTAACCCTAAACCTAACACTAAACCTCACCCTAATCCTCAGCCTCACCCTCACCCTAACCCAAACACAAATATAAATCCTCACCCTCACCCTAAGCCAAACTATAAGCCTAACCCTAACTCTCAAACTCACCCTCAACCTAACCTTAAACCTAACCCTAAAACTCACCCTAAATCTCACCCTAAACCTAACACTCACCCTCAACCTCAACCTCCCCGCAAACTTTACCCTAACCATAAAAATACCAATAAACCTAACCCTAACCCTAAACTTAACCCTAACCCTCACCCCCACCCTCACCCTCAGCCTAATCATAAGCCTAATCCTAAGCCTAACCCTAAGCCTCACCGTAACCCCAAACCTAACCCTCACCCTAACCCTAAGCTTAACACTAAGCCTCACCTTAAGGCTAACTCTAAACCTAACCCTAACCCTAACCCACACCATAACTCTCACACTTACACTCTACCTCAGCCTAACCCTAAGCCTAAACCTAATCATAACCCTAACCCTCACACTCACCCTCACCCTAACCCTAATCCTATACCTAACACTATCCCTAACCCTAACCCTCACCCTAACCCTAACCCTAACACTAACCCTATACCTAACCCTCACCCTAACCCTCCTCCTAAACCTATCTCTAACCCTAAACCTCAAACTCACCATGACCCTAACCCTAAACCTAACCCTAAACCACACCCTAACCCTAAACCTCAACCTCACCCTAGCCCTCACCCTAACCCCAATCCTAAACCTAACCCTCATTCTAACCCTCACCTTAACCCTAAAACAAACCCTCACCCTAACCTACACCCTCACCCTAACCCTCAGCCTAACACTAAGCCTAACCCTAAACCTAACCCTAACACAAACCCTCACACTCACACTCAAGCTAACCCTAATCCTAAATCTAATCCGATCCCTAACCATAACGTTCACCCAAAACCTCACCCTTAACACTAACCTTAACACCAACCCTAACGCTAACCCTTACATTAACCCGAACTCTAACACTAAACCTCACCCTGACCCTCACCTGAACCCTCACCCTCAACCCCAGCCTAAACCTAAGCCTAACACTAACCCTAACCCTCAAAATCACAATCACCCTCACAAAAACACTTATCCTAATCCCAGGCCTAACCCTAAAACTCACCCTAACCCTAGCCCTCACCCTAACCATAAACCTAACACTAACCCTAACCCTAACCCTCACCCTAACCCTAATTCTAAACCTAAACCTCACCCTCACCTTAACCCTAACCCTAACCTTAACCCTAACCCTATACCTCACCCAAAACATAACCCCAAAACTCACTTTCACCCTAGCCCTCACCCAAACCCTAATCCTAACTCTAACCCTCATCCTAACCCTCAACCTAACCCTAACCATAACCATCACCCCAACCCTAACCCTCAGCCTCAACCTGACGCTCAGCCTAAATTTAACCCTAAACCTAAACCTAAACCTAACCCACACACTCACCCTCACCCTAACCCTAATCCTAATCCTAAACCTAAAAATAACCCTAACCCTAAACCTAACCCTCAAACTAAACATAACCCTCACCCTAACCCAAACCCTCACTCTAACACTTACCCTCACCCTAACAGTAACCCTCACACTAACACTGAAGCTCACAGTAACCATAAACCTCTCCCTAACCTTAACCCTAACCCTAACCTAAACCTCACCCTCACCATAGCCCTCACCTTAACCCTAATTCTAACCCTAATCCTCAACCTCACCCTAAACCTCACACTAACCCTAACCCTAATCCTCAATCTAACCCTCACCCTAACCGTAACCCGAACCCTTAACCTAACGCTCACCCTAACCCTAACCCTCACCCTTATCTTAACCCTCACCCTCAGCCTAACCCTCACGTTTACCCTTACCATCACTCTCACCCTAACCCTCAACCTTAACCTAACCCTAACCAAAGCACTCACCCTAACCCTAACCCTAAACCTCACCCTCACCCTCAGATTTACACTAATCCTATCACTATTCCTAACCCTAAACCTCACCCTCACCCTAGCCATGACCCTAATTCTTACCCTCACACTAATCCTAACCCTAACCCTAAACCTAACTCTCACAATAAACCTAACCCTCACCCTAACCGTAACCCTACCCCTTACCCTAACCCTCACCTTAACCCTACCACTAACCCTCAACCTAACCCTCACCCAAAACCTCACTGTCACCCTAAATCTGACCTTAACCCTAATAACAACCCTAACCCTCACCCTCACCCTAACCCTCACCCTAAACCTCACCCTAATCATAACCCTAACCCTTAGCCTAACCCTCACCCTAACCCTAAGCATAACCCTAACCCTAACCCTTACCCTAACCCTCACCCTAACCCAAATCTTAACCCTAACCCTCATCTTCACCCTAAACCTCATCCTAACACTTACCCTCATCCTCACCCTAAACCTCACACTTAACCGAATCCTCACCGTAACTCTAACCTTAACCGTCACCCTCACCGTCACCCTCACGCTAAGCCTAACCCTAACCCTCTCCCTAACCCTAATGCTAAGGCTAACACTCACACTAACCCTCATGCTATCACTTATCCACACCACAAACCTAACCCTAACCTTAACCCTCACCCTCACCCTAAACCTCACCCTAACCCTAAACCTAATCCTAACCCTCACCCTCACCCTAACCCTAACAATAACACTCACCTAACCCTAACCCTAACCTTCTACCTCACCCGAACCCTCACCCTAACCCTAATGCTCACCCACACCCTAAACCTCAAGCTCACCCTTACCCTAACCCTCAACTAATCCTCACCCTAACCCTAACCATTACCTAACGAAGAGCCTAACCCTCACTCTCACCTTAACCATATCCCTAACCCTAAACCTCACCCTCACCCACACCCTCTACCTCAGCCTATCCCTGACCCTATCCCTAATCTTAACCCTAACCCACACCCTCACCCTAACCCTCACCATAACCCTTAGCCTCACCCTCACTCTCACCCTAACCGTAACCCTCACAATAATCCTAACCCTTACACTAAACCTAAACCTACCCCTCACCCAAAACCTCACCATAAACTTAAGCCTAACCCTAACCCTCACCCTCACGCTAGCCCTCAACCTAATACTAATTCTAACCCTAACCCTCACCCTAACCTTCATCCTCACCCTAAACCTCACACTAACCCTAACCCTAATCCCCAATCTAACCCTAACCCTAACCCTTACCCTAATCCTAACCCTAACCCTAACCATCACCCTCACCATAACAGTAACCCTAACCCTAACAATAACCCAACCCTAACGCTAACACTAACCCTAAACATAAACCTCACCCTAATGCTAACCCTCACCCTAAAACTAAACCTAATACTAACGCTAACTGTCACACTAACCCTAAACATCACCTTAACCCTAAACCTCAACATAACCCTAAACCTAACCCTCACCCTCACCATAGCCCTCACACTAACCCTAACCCTCATCCTCACCCTAAACCTCACACTAACCCTAACACTGATACTCAATCTAATCCTCACCCTCACCCTAACCCTAACCCTAATCCTCACCCTAACTCACACCCTAAACCTAACCCTCACCTTTACCCTTACTGTCACCCTCACCCTAACCCTCACCCTACCCCTAACAATCATTCTAACCCTCACCCTAAACATAACCCTAACCATCACGCTAACCCTAACCCTCAACCTCACACTCAGCCTCATTCTAAACCTAAGCCTAAACCTAACCCTAACTCTAACCCTCATCCTCACCCTATCCCTCACCCTAACCCTAATCCTAACCCTAACCCTAAAAATAACACTAACCCTAACCCTAACCCTCATTCTAACCCTAACCCTCACCCTAACCCTTACCCTCACCCTAACACTTACCTTACCCTAACAATAACCCAACCCTAACCCTAACCCTCATTCTAACCCTAACCCTCACCCTAACCCTTACCCTCACCCTAACACTTACCTTACCCTAATAATAACCCTAACCCAAACACTAACCCTCACACTAACCCTAACCATCACCCTACCCTAACCCTAACCCTAAACCTCATCCTAATCCTAACCCTAATCATCACCCTCACCCTCACCCTCACCATAACTCTAACCCTAACCTTAACAATAACACTAATCCTAACCCTAAATCTAACCCTAATCCTAATCCTAACCCTAATACCCACCTTCAGCCTCACCCTAACAACAAACTTAACCCTAACCATAACACTAACAATAACCCTAACCCTCTCCCTAACCCTAACATTAACCCTCACCTTAACCCTTACCCTAACCCTAATCCTAACGCTATACCTCATCCTAACCCTCACCCTAACCCTAACCCTAAACCTCAACCTAAACCTAACCCTCACCCCCACACTCCGCCTAACCCTAAACCTAACCCTAACACTAACCCTCACACTCACACTCAAGCTAACCCTAATCATAAATCTAACCCGCTCCCTAAACATAACCCTCACCCTAAACCTCACCCTAACCCTAACCCTAACACCAATACTAACACTAACCCTCACAATAACCCTAACTCTAACCCTAAACCTTACCCTCACCCTCACTTTAATCCTGACCATCAACCTCAGCCTAAACCTAAGCCTGACCCTAACCCTAACCCTCACACTCACACTCACCCTCACCCTAACACTAATCCTAATCCCAGCCCTAACCCTAACCATCACCCTAACCCTAACCCTCACAATAATCCTAAACCTAACACTAACCCTAACCCTAACCCTCACCCTAACCGTAACTCTAAACCTAAACCTCACCCTCAACTTAACCCTAAGCCTAACCCTAACCCTAACCCTAAACCTCACCCTAAACATAACCCTAAACCTCACCTTCACCCTAGCCCTCACCCAAACCCTAATCCTAACTCTAACCCTCATCCTAACCCTCACCCTAACCCTAACCCTAACCATCACCCTAACCCTAGCCCTCAGCCTCAACCTCACCCTCAGCCTAACCTTAAGCCTAAACCTAAACCTAAACCTAACCCAAACTCACCCTCACCTAACCCTAATCCTAATCCTAATCCTAACCCTAACAATAACCCTAACCCTAAAGCTAACCCTCACCTTAAATATAACCCTCAACCTAACCCAAACCCTCACCCTAACACTTACCCTGACCCTAACACTAAACCTAACCATCACCCTAATGTTCACACTAACCCTAACCCTCACAGTAACCCTAAACCTCATCCTAACCTTAACCCTAACCCTAACTTAAACCTCACCCTCATCCTAGACCTCACCCTAACCCTAATTCTAACCCTAACACTCACCCTCAACCTCACCCTAAACCTCACACTAACCCTAACCCTAATCCTCAAACTTACCCTCACCCTAACTGTAACCCGAACCCTTAACCTAACCCTCACCCTAACCCTAACCCTCACCCTTATCTTAACCCTCACCCTCAGCCTAACCCTCACCTTTACCCTTACCATCACTCTCACCCTAACCCTCAACCTTACCGTAACCCTCAGCCAAGCACTCACCCTAACCCTAACCCTAAACCTCACCCTCACCCTCAGATTTACACTAATCTTATCACTATTCCTAACCCTAAACCTCACCCTCACCCTAACAGTCAGCTAATCCTTACCCTCACACTAATCCTAACCCTAACCCTAACTCTCACACTAAACCTAACCCTCACCCTAACCGTAACCCTACACCTTACCCTAAACTTTATCTTAACCCTAACTCTAACCCTCACCCTAACCCTCACCCAAAACCTCACCGTCACCGTAAATCTGACCCTAACCCTAATAACAACCCTAACCCTCACCCGAACCCTAACCCTCACCCTAATCATAACCCTAACCCTCAGCCTAACTCTCACCCTAACCCAAACCTTAACCCTAAGCCTCACCCTCACCCTAACACTCATCCTAACACTTAACCTCATCCTCACCCTAAACCTCACACTTAACCGAATCCTCACCGTAACTCTAAACCTAACCGTCACCCTCACTGTCACCCTCACGCTAAGCCTAACCCTAACCCTCACCCTAACCCTAAAACTCACCCTAATCCTCACCATAAATCTAATGCTAAGTCTAACACTCACCCTAACCCTCATGCTATCACTTATCCACAGAACAAACCTAACCCTAACCTTAACCCTCACCCTCACCCTAACCCTAATTCTAACCCTAACCCTCATCCTAACCCTCACCCTAATCCTAAGGTTAACCATCACCCTAAGCCTAATCCTCACACCCACCCTCACCCTCAGACTAACCCTAAGCCTAAACCTAATCCTAACCCTAACCCTCACACTCACCCTCACCCTAAACCTAATCCTAACCCAAAACCTAACCCTAACCCTAAACCTCAACCTTACCCTCACCCTAAACCTAACGTTAACCCTAACACTAACCCTAACCCTAACACTCAGCCTTACCCTCCCCCTCAACTTAATTCTAACCCTAAACCTCTCCCTCACCCTATCCCTAATCCTAACCCTAACTCTAAACCTCACCCTAACCCTAACCCTAACCCTCCCCCTCCCCCTCACCCAAACCGTATGTCTAAACCTAACCCTAACATTAACACTAATCCTAACCCTAAAACTAACCCTAACCCTAAGCCTAACCCTAATGCTAACACTCACCCTCACCCTAATCCTAATCCTAACCCTAACACTCAAACTAACCCTAACCCTCACCCTCACTGTAACCCTAACCCTCATCCAAAAGCTCACCCTAACTCTAACCCTAACCCTAAAACTCACCCTAACACTAACCCTAACCCTCACCTTCAACCTAGCCCTCACCCTAACCCTAAGCATAACCCTAATCCTCATCCTAACCCTCACCCTAACCCTAACTCTAACCCTAAAACTCACCCTAAACCTAACCCTAACTAAAACCCTAACCCTAACCCTAAACCTCACCGTAAACCTAACCCTCACCCTCACCCTCACTGTAACCCTAACCCTAAACCTAACAATAACCCTAAACCTAACCCTAACTCTCACCCTAAACATAACACTCACCCTAACCCTAACCCTCACCCTAACACTTACCCTTAACCTTACCCTAACCCTAACTCTAACACTAACCCTCACAGTAACCCTAACTCTCACCCTAATCCTAAACCTCACCCTAACCCTAACCCTAACCCTAACCCTCACCCAAACCGTAGCCCTCACTCTCACCCTAATTCTAACCATAACCCTCACCCTAACCCTAACCATCATCCTCACCATAAACATCACCCTAACCCTAACCCTAATCCTCAATCTAACCCTGACCCTCACCCTCACCCTAACCCTTATGCTAACCCTCACATTAATCCTTACCCTCACCCTTAACGGAACACTCACCCTCAGCCTAAACCTCACCTTTAATGTTACCGTCATGCTCACCCTAACCCTCACCCTAACCCTTACACTCATCCTAACACTCACCCTAACCCTAACCCTATCCATCACCCTAACCCTATCACTCACACTCACCCTCACCCTCAGCCTAAAACTATGCCTAAGCTGAACCCTAAACCTAACCCTCACCCTCACCGAAGCCCTCACCCTAAAACTTATCCTGACCCCAAACCTCATCCTAACCCTCACCCTAACCCTAACCTTAACCATCACCCAAAACCTATTCCTATCCCACACCCTCATCCTCACCCTACCCCTAATCCTAATCCTAACCCTAACAATAACCCTAACACTAAACCTAACCCTCAACCGAAACATAACCCTCACCCTAAACCAAAACCTCACCCTAACACTTACCCTCAACCTAATACTAACCCTAACTCTAACACTAACCCTCACACTAACCCTAACCCTCACAGTAACCCTAAAACTCACCCTAACCTTAACCCTAACCCTAACCTAAACCTCACCCTCATCTTAGTCCTCACCCTCACCCTATTTCTAACCCTAACCCTAAACCTAACGGTAACCCTCAATCTCACCCTAAACCTAACACTAACCCTAATCCTAATCCTCAATCTAACCCTCACCCTAACTGTAACCCGAACCCTTATCCTAACCCTCATCCTAACCCTTACCCTCACCCTTATCTTAAACCTCACCCTCAGCCTAACCCTCACCTTTACCCTTATCATCACTCTCACCCTAACCGTCAACCTTACCCTAACCCTCACCCAAGCACTCACCCTAACCCTAACCCTAAACCTCACCCTCACCCTCAGATTTACACTAATCCTATCACTATTACTAACCCTAAACCTCACCCTCACCCTAACAGTTACCTAATTCTTACTCTCAAACTAATCCTAACCCTAACCCTAACTCTCACAATAAACCTAACCCTCACCCTAACCGTAACCCTACCCCTTACCCTAAACCTCACCTTAACCCTAACTCTACCCCTCAACCTAACCCTCACCTAAAACCTCACCGTCACCCTAAATCTGACCCTAACCCTTATAACAACCCTAACCCTAACCCTCACCCTAACATTCACCCTAAACATAACCCTAAACCTCAGCCTAACCCAAACCTTAACCCTAACCCTCCCCCTCCCCCTAACCCTCATCCTAACACTTAACCTCATCCTCACCTGAAACCTCATACTTAACCAAATCCTCACCGTAACTCTAACCCTAACCGTCACCCTCACGTTAAGCCTAACCCTAACCCTCACCCTAACCCTAAAACTCACCCTAATCCTCACCCTCACCCTCACCCTAACCGTAATGCTAAGTCTAACATTCACCCTAACCCTCATGCTATCACTTATCCACACCACAAACCTAACCCTAACCTTAACCCTCACCCTCACCCTAAACCTCACCCTATCCCTAAACCTAATCCTAACCCTCACCCTAATCCTAACCCTAACACTAACCCTCACCTAACCCTAAACCTAACCTTCTACCTCACCCTAACCCTCACCATCACCCAAACCTTCACCCCAATCCTAACGCTCACCCACACCCTAAACCTCAAGCTCACCCTTACCATAACCCTCAACTAATCCTCACCCTAACCCTAACCATTACCTAACCAAGACCCTCACCCTCACCCTCACCTTCACCCTAACCCTCACCCTCACCCTAGACCTCACCCTAACCATAACCCTAAACCTCACCCTCACCCTCACCCTCAACCTCAGCCTATCCCTAACCCTATTCCTAATCCTAACCCTAACCCTCATCCTCACCCTAACCCTCACCATAACCCTTAACCTCACCCTCACTCTCACCCTAACCGTAACTCTCACACTAAAATTAACCCTCACCCTAAACCTAAACCTACCCCTCACCCTAAACCTCACCATAAACTTAACGCTAAACCTAACCCTCACCCTCACGCTAGCCCTCACCCTAACCCTAATTCTAACCCTAACCCCCAACCTAACCCACATCCTCCCCCTAAACCTCACACTAACCCTAACCCTAATCCCCAATCTAACCCTAACCCTAACACTTACACTAAACCTCACCCTAACCCTAACCCTCACCCTTATCCTAATTCTCACCCTTAGCCTAACCCTCAACTTTACTCTTACCATCACGCTCATCGTAACCCTCACCCTAACCCGAACACTCATCCTAACCCTCACCCTAACCCTAACCCTATCCATCACCATGACCCTAACCCTCACCATCACCATCATCCTCAGACTAAACCTATGCCTAAGCCTAACCCTAACCTCAACCCTCCCCTCACCATAGCCCTCACCCTAACCCTAATCCTAACCCTAACCCTCATCCTAACCCTCACCCTAACCCTAAGGTTAACCATCACCCTAAGCGTAATCCTCACACCCACCCTCACCTCAGCCAAAACCTAAGCCTAAGCCTAATCCTAACCCTAACCCTAACACTAACCCTAACCCTAACCCTCACCCTTAACCTCCCCCTCAACCTAAGTCTAACCCTAAACCTCAACCTCACCCTATCCCTAATCCTAACCCTAACCATAAACCTCATCCTAACCCTAACACTAACCCTCAACCTCACCCTCACCCAAATCGTAAGTCTAACCCTAACCCTAACATTACCACTAATCCTAACCCTAAAACTAACCCTTACCCTAACCCAAAACTTCACTCTCAGCCTCACCCTCACTGCAAAGGTAACCCTAACCATTACATTTACAATAACCCTAACCCTAATCCTAACCATCACCCTCACGCTAACCATAATCCTAACCCTAACCCTCGCCCTAACCTTAACCCACACTCTCACTGAAACCCTAAATCTCACCCTAACCTAACCTTAACCCTCACCCTAACCCTTTACCTCACCCTAATCCTAACACTAAGCCTGACCTAAACCTCCCCCTAAACCTCCCCCTCACCCTAACCCTAACACAAACCCTAACCCTCAAACTAACACTCAACCTAACCCTAAACCTAACCCTAACCCTAAAACTCACATTAACCCTAACCCTCACCCTAACCCAAACCCTACCACTCACTCTAACCCTTAAGCTAACTCTAACCCTCACCCTCACCAGAACCTTAAACCTAACCCTAACCATAAACCTCACCTTAAGGCTAATTCTAACCCTAACCCTAACCCTACCCGGCAACCTAACACTAATCCTCACCTTCATCCTCACCCTCAGCCTAACCCTAAGCCTAAGCCTAACCCTAACCCTAACCCTCACACTCACCCTCACCCTAACCATAAACCTAAAACTAACCCAAGCCCTAACCCTTAACCTCAACCTAACCCTCACCCTAACCCTAACACTAACACTAATCCTAACCCTAACAATCACCCTAAAACTCAACCTAACCCTAACCCTCACCCTCACCCTAACCCTTACCATAACCCTTAGCCTCACCCTCAATCTCACCCTAACTGTAACCCTCACAGTAATCCTAACCCTCACACTAAACCTAAACCTACCCCTCACCCTAAACCTCACCATAAACTTAACCCTAACCCTAACCCTCACCCTCACGCTAGCCCTCAACCTAATCCTAATTCTAACCCTAACCCTCACCCTAAACCTCATCCTCACCCTAAACCTCACACTAACCCTAACCCTAATCCCCAATCTAACCCTAACCTAACCCTTACCCTAACCCTAACCCTGACCCTCACCCTCACCCTCACCCAAATCGTAAGTCTAACCCTAACCCTAACATAATCTCTAATCCTAACCCTAAATCTAACCCTTACCCTAACCCTAAACTTCACTCTCAGCCTCACCCTCACTGGAAACGTAACCCTAACCATAACATTTAAAATAACCCTAACCCTAATCCTAACAATCACCCTCACCCTAACCATAACCCTAACCCTAACCCTCGCCCTAGCCTTAACCCTCACTCTCACTGAAACCCTAACCTTCATCTTAACCCTCACCCTAACCTAACCTTAACCCTCACCCTAACCCTTAACCTCACCCTAATCCTAACACTAAGCCTAACCTAAACCTCCCTCTCCCCCTAAAGCTAACACAAACCCTAACACAAACCCTAACCCTCAAACTAACCCTCAACCTAACCCTAACCCTAAACCTAACCCTAAATCTCACATTAACCGTAACACTCACACTAACCCTAAACTTACCCCTCACCCTAACCCTCAAGCTACCTCTAACTCTCACCCTCACCAGAACCTTAAACCTAACACTAACCCTAAACCTCACCTTAAGGCTAATTCTAACCCTAACCCTAACCCTAACCAGCACCCTAACCCTAATCCTCACCTTCACCCTCACCCTCAGCCTAACCCTAAGACTAAAAGCTAACCCTAACCCTAACCCTCACACTCACCCTCACACTAACCATAATCCTAAACCTAACCCTATCCCTAATCCTTACCCTCAACCTAACCCTCACCCTAAACCTAACCCTAACACTAACTCTAACCCTAACCCTCACCCTAACCCTCCCCCTAACCCTATATCTCACACTAAATCTCACCCTCACCCAAATCCTTACCCTAACCCTAACCCTAAACCCCACCCTAACCCTAACCCTAACCCTGACCCGCACCCTCACCCTCACCGGAAATCTAACCCTAACCCTAACAATATAACTAAACCTAAACAAAACCATCACCCTAACCCTAATCCTCACCCCCACCCTCACCCTCAGCCTAACCCGAAGCCTAAGCCTAACCCTCAAACTAACCCTCACACTCACCCTCACCCTAAACCTAATCCTAAACCTAACCCTATCCCTAAACCTCAACCTAACCCTCACAATCACACTAACCCTAACCCTAAACCTCAACCTAACAGTCCCCCTAACCATAACTCTAACCCTAATCCTAAGCCTAAACCTAACCCTAACCGTCACCATAACCCTAACCCTGACCCTCAACCTAAACCTAACCCTAAACCTAACCCTAAACCAAACCCTAATCCTCAGCCTCACCCTCACCCTAATCCAAACCCTAACCTTAACCCTCACCCTAACCCTAAGCTTAATACTAAACCTAACCCTAACCCTCACATTCAACCTCAACCTAATCTTAATCCTAAATCTAACCCCATCCCTAACCCTAACCCTCAACCTAACCCTCACCCTAACCCTAACCCTAACCCTAATCCTAACCCTAAACCTCATCTTAACCCTCACCCTCAACCTCATGCTCGGCCTAAGCCTAAGCCTAAGCCTAAGCCTAACCCTAACCCTCACCCTAACCCTAAAATTTACACTAACACTAACTCTAAACCTAAACCTCACTCTCACCCTAACCCTAATTCTAACCCTAACCCTAACCCTAAACCTCATCCTAACCGTAACCCTAAACCTCATTCTAACCCTCACTGTAACCGTAACCTTAATCCTAACCCTAACAATAACCCTAACCCTAACCCTAACCCTCACCCTAACTATAACCCTCAACTTAAACCAAGCCCTCACCCTAACACTTACCCTCACCCTAATACTAACTCTAACCCTAACACTAACACTCACACTAACCCTAACAGTAACCCTAAACCTTAACCTCAACCTAACCCTCACCCTCACCCTAACCCTAACACTGACCCTAACCCTAGCCCTCCCCCTAACCCTCCCCCTAACCCTATATCTAACCCTAAACCTCACTTTCACCCTAACCCTCACCCTCACCCTAGCCCTCACCCTAACCCTAATTCTAACCCTCATCCTCACCCTAACCCAGACCCTCATACTCACCCTAAAACAAAACACTAACCCTAACCCTAATTCTCAATCTAACCCTCACCCTAAGCTTAACCCTAACCCTTACCTAACCCTAAACCTAACCCTAACCCTCAACCTTATCTTAACCATAACCCTCAGTGTAAACTTCACTTGTACCCTTACCATCATCCTCACCCTAACCCTAAACCTCATCCTAACCCTCACTCTATCCTTAAACTTAACCATCACCCTAACCCTAACCCTCACACAAAACCTCACGCGTAGCCTAACCCTAAGCCTATGCCTAAGCCTTAATCTAACCCTCATCCTAACCCTAGCCCTCAACCTAAACCTAATCCTAACCATCACCATAACCCTAATACTGACCCCCACCCTCAGCCTAACCCTAAGCCTAAGCCTAACCCTAACCCTAACTCTCACAGTCACCCTCACCCTAAACCTAAACCTAACCCTAACCCTAAACCTCAACCTAACCTTCACCCTAACCATAACCCTATCACTAACACTACCCCTAACCCTCTATCTAACCTTCCCCCTAACCCTACATCTAACCTTAAACCTCAACCTCACCCTAACACTAATCCTAACCCTAACCCTAAACCTAACTCTCATCCCCACCCTCACCCTCACTCTCACAGTAAATCTAACCCTAACCCTAACAATAACACTAATCCTAACAGTAAACCTAACTCTAACCCTAACAGTAATCCGAAGCTCACCATCACCCTAACGCTAATTCTAACCCTAAGCCCCACCGTAACACTAACCCCCATGTCACCATAACCCTAACCCTCATCCTAACCCTCACGCTTTCCCTAACCCTAACCCTAAACCTCACACTAACAGTAACTCTAATACTCACCTTCACCCTAGTTCTCACCCTAACACTAATCCTAACCCTAATCCTCATTCTAACCCTCACCCTAACCCTAACACTAACCCTCACCATAACCCTAAACCTAACCCTCAACCTAACCTTAACACTCACCCTAACCCTAACCCTAAACCTCACCCTAACCCTAGCTCTCACCCTCACCCTCACCCTCAGCCTAAACCTAAGCCTAATCCTAAATCTAACCCTAACACACACACTCACCCTCACCCTAACCCTAATCCTAAACCTAACCCTAACCCTAAACCTCCCCCTACCTCTCACCCTAAACCTAACTCTAACCCAAACCCTAAACCTCACCCTAACCCTAACCATAACCCTCACACTAACCCAAACCCTCACCCTAACACTTACCATGACCCTAACACTAAACCTAACCCTAACACTAAACCTCACACTAACTCTAAACCTAACCCTCACCCGCAACCTCAACCTCATTGGAACTCTAACCCTATCTCTAACAATAACACTAATCCTAACCCTAACCGTCACCCTAACCCTAATCCTCAACCCCACCCTCACCTTCATCCTAACCCTAAGCCTAAGCCTAACCCTCACACTATCCCTTACACTCACCCTCACCCTAACCTAATCCTAACCCTAAACCTATCTCTAAACCTCATCCTAACCCTCACGCTCACCAGAACCCTAACACTCACCCGAACCCTCCCGCAACCCTAACTCTAACCCTAAAACTCACCCTCACCCTAACCCTAAACCTAACCTTAAACCTCACCCTAAACCTCACCCTAACCCTAAACACTCACCCTCACCCTCAACCTCACAGTAACTCTAACCCTAACAATAAAACTAACACTAACCCTAACCCTAACCATAACCATAACCCTCAACCTCAGCCTCACCCTCACCGCAAACTTAACCCTAACCATGACGCTAACAATAACCCTAAACCTAACCCTAACCCTAATCCTCACCCCCACCCTCACCCTCAGCCTAACCCTAAGCCTAAGCCTAACCCTAACCCTAACCCTCACCATAACCCTAACCCTAACCCTAAACCTAAACCTAAATCTAACCCTAAACCAAACCCTAATCCTCAGCCTCACCCTCACCATAACACAAACCCTAATCTTAACCCTCATCCTAACCCTAATCCTAATCCTAACTCTAACCCTAAACCTCACACTCAACCTCACGCTAACCTTAATACTAAACCTAACTCTCACCCTAACCCTAAACCTCAACCTAACCCTCAACCTAGCCCTAACCCTAAACCTAATCCTAACCCTAAACCTCATCCTAACCCTCACCCTCAACCTCATGCTCGGCCTAAGCCTAAGCCTAAGCCTAAGCCTAACCCTAACCCTCACCCTAAGCCTAAAACTAACACAAAGCCTAACTCTAAACTTAAACCTCACTCTCACCCTAACCCTAATTCTAACCCTAACATAACCCTAAACCTCATCCTTACCCTAACCCTAACCCTCACTCTCTCCTCACTGTAACCGTAACTCTAACCCTAACCCTAACAATAACCCTAAACCTAACCCTAACCCTCACCCTAACCATAATCTCACCCTATCCCAAACCCTCAACCTAACACTTATGCTAACCATAACACTAACCCTAACCCTAACACTAACCCTCACACTAACACTAACCCTAACCCTAACACTTAACCTCAACCTAACCCTCACCCTTACCCTAAGCCTAATACTAACCCTAAACATAACCCTCACCCTAACCTTTCCCCTAACCCTACATCTAACACTAAACCTCACCGTAAACCTCACCCTAACCCTAATCCTCACCCTTACACTCAACCTCACCGTAACTTTAACCCTAACCCTAACAATAACATTAACCCTAACCCTAACCATAACCCTCACCCGCAGCCTCACCCTCACCCCAAACTTAACCCTAACCATAACACTAACAATAACCTAAACCAAACCCTAACCCTAACCCTAATCCTCACCCTCAGCCTAACCCTAAGCCTAACCCTATCCCTAAACATAACCCTCAACATAACCCTAACCCTAACCCTAACCCTAAGTCTAAACCTAACCCTAACCCTAAACCTAAACTTAATCCTAAACCTAACCCTAATCCTCAGCCTCCCCCTCCCCCTAACACTAATCCTCACCCTAACCCTAAGCCTAATCCTAACCCTAGCCCTAACGCTCACACTCACCCTCACCCTAAACCTAATCCTAAACCTAACCCTATCCCTAACACTAAACCTCATCCTAACACTCAACATAGCCCTCACCCTAACCCTAAACCTAAACCTCATCCTCACCCTAGCCCTCACCCTAACCCTAAATCTATCCCTCACCCTCACCCTCACCCTAACCCTCATCCTCACCCTAAAAATCACACTAAACCTAAACCGAATCCTCAATCTAACCCTCACCCTAACCCTAACACTAACCCTTAACCTAACACGAAAAATAACCCTAAAACTCACCCTTATCATAACACTTACCCTCAGCCAAAGCCTCTCCTTTACCCTTACCATCATAATCACCCTAACCCACACCCTAGCCCTAAACCTCATACTAAGCCTCACCCTAACCGGAACCCTCACCCTAGCCCTCACCCTAACCCTAATCCTAACCCTAACCCTCATTCTAACCCTCACCGCAACCCTAACCCTAAACATCACCTAACCCTAATCCTCACCCCCACCCTCACCCTCAGCCTAACCATAAGTCTAAGCCTAACCCTAACCCTAAACCTCACACTAACCCTCACCTAACCCTAATCATAACACTAACCCTAACCCTAACCCAAAACCTCAACGTAACCATCAACCTAACCTTAACCCTAACACTAAACCTAACCCTAACCTCGAACAAACACTCCCCCTAACCCTAAATCTAACACTAAACCTCACCCTCACCCTAAACCTAATCCTAACCCTAACCATAAACCTCAACCTAACCCTAAACCTAACATTCACCCTAACCCTCACCCTCACCCTTACCATAAATCTAACCCTAACCCTAACTATAACACTAATCCTAACCCTAAACCTAAGCCTAACCCTAATCCTAACACTCAACCTCACCCTAACCCTAATCCTAACCCTAACCCTCAACCTAACCCTAACCCTCACACTCACAGTAATCCTAACCCTCATTCAAACCCTCACCCTAACCCTAACCCAAACCCTAAACCTCACCATAACACTAACTCTAACCCTCAACCTCACCCTAGACCTCACCCTAACCCTAATCCTACCCCTAAAACTCATCCTAACCCTAACCCTAACCATCACACTATCTCTAAACCTAACCCTCAACCTAACCCTAACCCTCACCCTAACCCTAAACTTAACCCGAACCCCAACTCTCACCCAAACCCTAACCCTAACCCTCACCCTAACCGTAACCCTCACCCTCACCCTCACCGTCAGCCTAATGTTCACCCTAACCCTAACCCTAACACTCACCCTAAACCTAACCCTCACCCTCAGCCTAACCCCAAGCCGAAGCCTAACCCTAAGCCTAACCCTCACACTCACCCTAACACTCACACTCACCCTAAACCTCACCCAAACCCTAAATCTAACACTAACCCTAACCCTAACCCTCACCTTCAGCCTCACCCGAGACCTAACTCTAATCCTAAAACTAACTCTCACCCTAACCCTAACCCTAACCATAACCTCACTCTAACCCTAAATCTCACCATCACCCTAATCCTAACCCTAACCCTCATCCTAACCCTCATCCTAACACTAACCCTAATCCTCACCCTCACCCCCAACATCACCCTTAGCCTAACCCTAACCCTAACCCTAACCATTGCGGTAACTCTTAGCATAACCCTAAACCTAACCCTAAATCTAACCCTAAACCAAACCCTAATCCTCAGCCTCACCCTCACCATAACACAAAACCTAAACTTAACCCTCACCCTAACCCTAAGCCTAATCCTAACCCTAAACCTAACCATTACACTAAACCTCACCCTAAACTTAATCCTAAACCTGAATCGATCCCTAACCCTAACCCTCAATTTAACCCTCACCCTAGCCCTAACGCTATCCCTAATCCTAACCCTAAACCTCATCCTAATCCTCACCCTCAAACTTATGCTCAGCCTAAGCCTAAGCCAAAGCCTAAGCCTTACCCTAACCCTCACCCTAAACCGAAAACTAACACTAAGCCTAACTGTAAACATAAACCTCAGTCTCACCCTAACCCTAATTCTAACAATAACATAACACTAAACCTCATCCTAACACTAACCCTAACCCTCACTCTCACCCTCACTGTAACCATAACGCCAACCTTAAACCTAACAATAACCCTAACCCTCACCCTAACCATAACACTCACCCTAACCCAAACGCTCAACCTAACACTTACACTAACCCTAACACTAACCCTAACCCTAACACTAACCCTTACATTATCCCTAACCCTTAACCTCAACCTAACCCTCACCCTCACCCTAAGCCTAACATTAACCCTAATCCTAACCCCCCTAACCCTCCCCCTAACCCTATATCAAACCCTAAACCTCACCCTCACCCTAACCCTAACCCTAAACCTCACTCTAAACCTCACCCTAACCCTGACCTCACCCTCACCCTCAACCTCACCGTAACTCTAACCCTAACCCTAACCCTAACAATAACATTAACCCAAACACTAACCCTAACCATAACCCTTACTGCAGAATTAACCCTAACCATAACATTAACAATAACCTAAACCAAACCCTAACCTTAACCCTAATCCTCACCCCCACCCTCACCGTCAGCCTAACCCTAAGCCTAACCCTATCCCTAACCCCAACCCTCACCATAACCCTAACCCAAAACCTACCCTGAGTCCTCAGCCTAACCCTAAGCCTAATCCTAACCCTAACCCTAAGCCTAATCCTAACAGTAACCCTAAACCTAATCCTAAACCTAACCTTATCCCTAACATTAAACCTCACCCTAACACTCACCCTAGCTCTCAACCTAACCCAAAACCTAAACCTCATCCTTACCCTAGCCCTCGCCCTAACCCTAATTCTATCCCTCACCCTCACCCTAACCCTAACCCTCATCCTCACCCTAAACCTCACACTAACCCTAAACTGAATCCTCAATCTAACCCTCACCGCAACCCTAACACTAACCCTTACCCTAACCCTAAACCTAACCCTAACCCTCACCCTTATCTTAACACTCACCCTCAGCCAAAACCTCTCCTTTACCCTTACCACCATAATCACCCTAACCCAAACCCTAACCCTAAACCTCATACAAACCCTCACCCTAACCGTAAACCTAACCATCACCCTAACCGAAACCCTCAACCTCAACCTCAAGCTCAGCCTAACCCTAAGCCTAAGCCTTACCCTAATCCTCACCCTCACCAGAGCCCTCACCCTAACCTTAATCCTAACCCTAACCCTCATTCTAACCCTCAACTTAACCCTAACCCTAACAATCACCGTAACCCTAATCCTCACCCCCGCCCTCACCCTCAGCCTAACCCTAAGCCTAAGCCTAACCCTAACCCTAACCCTACCCAAAACCTCAACATAACCATCAACCTACCCTTAACCCTAATACTAACCCTAACCCTAAACCTCGAACTAACATCACTCTCACCCGAGCCCTCACCCTAACCTTAATGCAAACCCTAACCCTCATTCTAACCCTCAACCTAACGCTAACACTAACCATCACTGTAACCCTAATCCTGACCCCCACCGTCACCCTCACCCTAACCCTAATCCTAACCCTAAACCTAACCCTAACCCTAAACCTCAACCCTACCCTCAGCCTAAACCTAACACTCACCCTTACCCTCACCCTCAACCTAACTCTAGTCCTAAACCTCTCCCTCACCCTATCCCTAATCCTAACCCTAACTCTAAATCTCACCCTAACCCTAACCCTAACCCTCACCCTCACCCTCACCCTCTCCCAAACCGTAAATCTAACCCTAACCCTAATATTAACACTAATCCTAAACCTAAAACTAACCCTTCCCCTAACCCTAACCTTCACCCTCACTGCAAATGTAACCCTAAACATAACATTTACAATAACCCTAACCCTAATCCTAACCATCACCTTCACCCTAACCTTAATCCTAACCCTAACCCTCACCCTAACTTTAACCCTCACCCACACTGAAACCCTAAACCTCAACTTAACCCTCACCCTCAAACTCACTCTCACCCTCAACGTAACTCTAACCCTAACCCAAACAATAACACTAATCCTAACCCTAAACCTAACCCTAACCCTAAGCCTAACCCTAATGCTAACACTCACTCTCACCCTAATCCTAATCCTAACCCTAACACTCAAACTAACCCTAACCCTCACCCTCACTGAAACCCTAACCCTCGTTCAAAAGCTCACCCTAACCCTAACCCTAACCCTAAAACTCACCCTAACACAAACCCTAACCCTAACCGCCACCCTAGCCCTCACCCTAACCCTAATCATAACCCTAATCCTCATCCTAACCCTCACCCTAACCCTAACTCTAACCCTAAAATTCACCCTCACCCTAACCCTAAAACCCTAACCCTAACCCTAAACCTCACCCTAACCCTAACCCTCACCCTCACCCTCACTGTAACACTAACCCTAAACCTAACAATAACCCTAAACATAACCCTAACCCTCACACTAAACATAACACTCACCCTAACACTAACTCTCAACCTAACACTTACCCCAACCCTTACCCTAACCCTAACTCAAACACTAACCCTCACAGTAACCCTAACTCTCACCCTAACCCGAAACCTCACACTCACCCTAACCCTAACCCTAACCCTCACCCTCACCCTAGCACTCACTCTAATCCTAATTGTAACCATAACCCTCACCCTAACTCTCAACTTCATCCTCAGCCTAAACCTCACACTAACCCTAACCCTAATCCTCAATCTAACTCTCACCCTCACCCTAACCCTCACCCTAAACCTGATGCTAACCCTCACCCTAATCCTAGCACTCACCCTTAGGGGAACACTCACCCTCCGCCTAAACCTCACCTTTACTGTTACCGTCATGCTCACCCTAACCCTCACCCTAACCCTAACACTCATCCTAACACTTGCCCTAAACCTAACACTATCCATCAGCCTAACCCTATCACTCACCCTCACCCTCACCCTCACCCTAGCCCTCACACTAAAACTTATCCTAACCCTAACCCTCATCCTAACTCTCACCCTAACCCTAACCGTAACCATCACCCAAAACCTATTCCTCACCCCCACACCCTCATCCTCAGCCTAACCCTAAGCCTAAGCCTAAGCCTAAGCCTAACCCTCACCCTCACCCTAGCCCTCATGCAAAACCTAATCCTAACCCTAACCCTCATCCTAACACTCACCCTAACCCTAACCCTAACAATCACCCAAACCCTATTCCTCACCCCCACCCTCACCCTCAGCCTAACCCTAAGACTAAGACTAACCCTAACCCTAACCCTCACCCTCACCCTAGCCCACACCCAAACATTAGTCCTAAACCTAACCCGAACCCTAATCCTCACCTTAAACCTAACCCTAACCTTAACCCTCACCATAGCCCTCACCGTAACCTTAATCCTAAACCTAACCCTCACCCTAACCCTAACCCTAACCCTCACCCTAACCCTAACCATCACCCTCACCCTCAGCCTAACCCTAAACCTACCCTAACACTAATCCTCACACTCACACTCACGCTAAACTTAATCCTAAATCTAACCCGATCCCTAAACATAATGCTCACCCTAACCTTCACCCTAAACCTAACCCTAACACCAATCCTAACACTAACCCTCATACTAACCCTAACTCTAATCCTAAACCTCACCCTCACCCTCATCTTAACCCTCACCCTCAACCTCAGCCTAAACCTAAGCCTAAACCTAACCCTAACCCGAACCCTCACACTCACACTCACCTTCACCATAACACTAATCCTACTCCCAGCCCTAACCCTAACCCTCACCCTAACCCTAACCCTCACCCTAAACCTAAACCCAACATTAACCCTAAGCCTAACCCTCACCCTAACCCAATCTCTAAACCTAAACCTCAGCCTCACCTTAACCCTAACCCTAACCCTAAAACTAAACCTCACCCTAAACATAACCCTAAACCTCACCTTCACCCTAGCCCTCACCCAAACACTAATCCTACCTCTAACACTCATCCTAACCCTCACCCAAGCCCTCACCCTAACCCTAACCCTAAACCTCACCCTCACCCGCAGCTTTACATTAATCCTATCACTATTCCTAATGCTAAACCTCACCCTCACCCTAACAGTCACCTAATTCTTACCCTCACACTAATCCTAACTCTAACCCTAACCCAAACTCTCACAATAAACCTAACCCTCACTCTAACCGTAACTCTACCCCTTACCCTAACCCTCGTCTTAACCATAACTCTAACCCTCACCCTAATCCTCACCCAAAAGCTCACCGTAACCCTAAATCTGACCCTAACACTAATAACAACCCTAACCCTCACCCTCACCCTAACCCTCACCCTAATCATAACCCTAACACACAGCCTAACCCTCACCCTAACCCTAAGCATAACCCTAACCCTAACCCTCACCCTAACCCTCACCCTAACCCAAACCTTAACCCTTACCCTCACCCTCACCCTAACCCTCATCCTAACCCTTAACCTCATCCTCACCCTAAATCTCACACTTAACCGAATCCTCACCGTAACTCTAACCCTAACCGTCACCCTCACCATCACCCTAACGCTAAGCCTAACCCTAACTCTCACCCTAACCCTAAAACTCACCCTAATCCTCACCCTAACCCTCACCCTAACCCTAATGCTAAGTCTAACACTCACCCTAACCCTCATGCTATCACTTATCCATACCACAATCCTAACGCTAACCTTACCCCTCACCCTCACCCTTTACCTCACCCTAATCCTAAACCTAATCCTAACCCTCACCCTAACCCTAACCCTAACACTAACCTCACCTAACCCTAACCCTAACCTTCTACCTCACCCTAACCATCACCATCACCCGAACCCTCACCCTAACCCTAACGCTCAGACACACCCTAAACCTCAAGCTCACCCTTACCCTAACCCTCAACTAATCCTCACCTTAACCCTAACTATTACCTAACCAAGACCCTTACCCTCACCCTCACCTTCACCCTAACCCTCACCCTCACCCTAACCATAACCCTAACCCTAAACCTCACCCTAACCCTAACCCTTACCCTCACCCTCAACCTCACCCTCACCCTCACCCAAATAGTAAGTCTAACCCTAACCCTAACATTACCACTAATCCTAACCCTAAAACTAACCCTTACCCTAACCTTAACCTTCACTCTCAGCCTCACCCTCACTGGAAATATAACCCTAACCATAATATTTACAATAACCCTAACCCTAATCCTAACCATCACCCTCACCCTAACCATAATCCTAACCCTAACACTCGCCCTAACCCTCATCTTAACCCTCACCCTAACCTAACCTTAACCCTCACCGTAACCCTTTACCTCACCCTAATCCTAACACTAAGCCTGACCTAAACCTCCCCCTAAACCTACCCCTCACCCTAACCCTAACACAAACCCTAACCCTCAACCTAACCCTCAACCTAACCCTCAACCTAACCCTAACCCTAACCATAACCCTAAAACTCACATTAACCCTAAACCTCACCCTAACCCTAACCCTACCCCTCACCCTAACACTCAAGCTAACTCTAACCCTCACCCTCACCAGAATCCTAAACCTAACCCTAACCATAAACCTCACCTTAAGGCTAATTCTAACCCTAACCCTAACTCTAACTGGCACCCTAACCCTAGTCCTCACCTTCACACTCACCCTCAGCCTAACCCTAAGCCTAACCCTAACCCTATCCCTAACCGTCACACTCACCCTCACACTAACCTTAATCCTAAAACAAACCCCAGCCCTAACCCTTACCATCAACCTAACCCTCACCCTAACCCTAACCCAGACCCTAACCCTCACCCTAACACTCACCTTAACCATCACCCTAACACTAACACTAACCCTAAACCTGACCTTCACCCTAACCCTAACTCTAACACTAACCCTAACCCAAAATCTCACCCTAACCCTAGCATTAAACCTCACCCTCACCCTCACGATCACCCTCACCGAAACTGTAACCCTAACCCTAACAATAACCCTAACCCTAATCCTAAGCCTCACCCTAACCATAAACCTCACCCTAAACCTAAACCTCGCCCTAACATTTACCCTCAACCTAACACTAACGCTCACACTAATCCTACTCCTCAGCGAAACCCTAAACCTCACACTAAACCTAACACTAATCCTCAATCTAACCCCCACCCTCACCCTAAACCTAACCCTAACCCTTACCCTATCCCTCACCCTAACCCAAACCCTCCCCCTTACCGTAGCCCTCACCCTCAGCCTAACCCTCACTTTAACATTACTAACACCCTCAACCTAACCCTCATCCTAACCCTAAACTCGAACCCTAACTCTCACCCTATCCCTAACCATAAGCCTCACCCTAACCCTAACACTCACCCTAACACTAACACTCACCCTCACCCTCACCCTGAGCCTAACCCTAAGCCTAACCCTAACTCTAACCCTCTCACTCACCCTCTCCCTGACCCTAATCCTAATCCTAACCCCAACCCTAACACACAACCTCACCCTAACCCTCACCCTAACCCTAACGCTAACCCTAACACTAACAATCACCCTAACCCTCAACCTAACCCTATCTCTAACACTAAACATCAAACTCACACTGACCCTCAACTTAACCCTAACCCTAAACCTCACCCTAAACCTAACCCTAAACCTCACCCTCACCCTAGCCCTCACCATAACCATAATCCTAAAACTAACCCTCTTCTTAACCCTCATCCTAACCCTAACCCTAACCCTCACCCTAACCCTAATCCTAACCATAACCCTAACCCTAAACCTCACCCTAACCTTAAACCTAAAATTAAGCCTCACCCTAACCCTCATCCTCAACCTCACTTGAATCCTAACTGTAACCATAAACCTCACCCTCACCCTCACCCTAACTCTAACCCTAAACCTAAACCTAAACCTCACCCTCACCCTAACCCTCACCCTCACCCTCAACGTAACCCTAACTCGAAACTTAACAATCACCTAAACCTAACCCTAACCCTCACCCTAACCATAGAACTCACCCTAACCCTAACCCTCACCCTAACACTTACACTCACCCTAACACTAATCCTAACTCTAACACTAACACTCACAGTAACCCTAACTCTCACCCGAAACCTAAACCTCACCTTAACCCTAACCCTAACACTCAGCCTCACCCTAGCCCTCACCCTAACCCTAATTCTAACCCTAACCCTCACCCTAACCCAAACCCTCATCCTCACCCTAAACCTCACAAACCCCAACCCTGATCCTCAATCTAACTCTCACCCTCACCCTAACCCTCATCCTAACCCTTACCCTAACCTCAACCTAATCCTAACCCTCACCCTTAGGGGAACACTCACCCTCAGCCTAATGCTCAACTTTATTCTTACCGTCACCCTCATGCTAACCCTCACCCTAACCCTAACCCAGATCCTAACACTCACCCTAAACCTAACCCTATCCATCACACTAACCGAAACCCTCACCCTCACCCTCACCCTAAGCCTAAACCTAAGCCTAAGCCTAAGCCTAACCCTAACCCTCACCCTCACCCTAGCTCTCACCCTAAACCTAATCCTAATGCTAAGCCTCACCCTCAACCTAACCCTAACACTATCCATCACCCAAAACCTATTCCTCACCACCATACTCACCCTCAGCCTAACCCCAAGACTAAGCCTAACCCTAACCATAACCCTCAACCTCAGGCTCGCCCTCACCGCAAACTAAACCCAAACCATAACACTAACAATAACAATATTTTAACCCTAACCCTAACCCTAATCCTCACCCCCACCCTCACCCTCAGCCTAACCCTAACCCTAAACCTAAACCTAAACCTAACCCTAAAACTCACCCTAATCCTCAGCCTCAACCTCAACCTAAACCAAACCCTAACATTAATCCTCACCCTAACCCTAAGACTAACCCTAACCCTAATCCTAACTCTCACACTCACCCTGAACATAAAATTAAACCTAACCCTAAACCTCACCCTAAACCTCACCCTAAACCTAACCCTCACCCTCAACCTCAACCTCACCACAAAATTTACCCTAACCATAAAACTACCAATAACCCTAACCCTAACCCTAAACCTAAACCTAATCCTCACCCCCACCCTCACCCTCAGCCTATTCATAAGCCTAATCCTAAGCCTAACCCTAAGCCACAACGTAACCCTAAAACTAACCCTCGCCCTAACCATAACCCTAACACAAAAAATCAACTTAAGGCTAACTCTAAACCTAACCCTAACCCTAACCCGCACGCTAACCCTAACCCTCACACTTACACTCTACCTCAGCCTAAACCTAAGCCTAAATCTTATCCAAACCCTAACCCTCACACTCAGCCTAACCCTAAACCTAATCCTAAACCTAACACTATCCCTAACCCTAACCCTCACCCTAACGCTCACCCTACCATTAACCCTAACACTAACCCTAACCCTAACCCTCACCCTAAACCTATCTCTAACCCTAAACCTCAAACTCACCCTGACCCTAACCCTAAACCTAACCCTAAACCACACCCTAACCCTAAACCTCAACCTCACCCTAGCCCTCATCCTAACCCCAATCCTAAACCTAACCCTCACTCTAACCCTCACCATAACCCTAAATCAAACCCTCACCCTAACCTACACCCTCACCCTAACCCTGAGCCTAACCCTAAGCCTAACCCTAAACCTAACCCTAACCCACACACTCACCCTCACCCTAAACCTAATCCTAACCATAAACCTAACCCTTACCCTCACCCTAACCCTAAACCTAAAATTAACCCTAACCCTAAACCTCATCCTAACCCTCACCCTAACCCTAACTCTAACCCTAAACCTCACCCTAAAGCTAAACCTAACCTTAACCCTCACCCTAGCCCTCACTGTAACCCTAATCCTAACCCTATACCTCATCCTAACCCTCACCCTAACAGTAACCCGAACCCTTAACCTAACCTTCACCCTAACCCTACCCCTCACCCTTATCTTAACCCTCACCCTCAGCCTAACCCTCACGTTTACCCTTACCATCACTCTCACCCTAACCCTCACCCAAGCCCTCACCCTAACCCTAACCAAAACCTCACCCTCACCCTCAGCTTTACACTAATCCTATCACTATTCCTAACCCTGAACCTCACCCTCACCCTAGCCATGACCCTAATTCTTACCCTCACACTAATCCTAACCCTAACCCCAACCCTAACTCTCACAATAAACCTAACCCTCACCCTAACCGTAACCCTACCCCTTACCGTAACCCTCAACTTAACCCTACCACTAACGCTCAAGCTAACCCTCACCCAAAACCTCACTGTCACTCTAAATCTGACCCTAACCCTAATAACAACCCTAACCCTCACCCGAAACCTAACCCTCACCCTCACCCTAACCCTCACCCTATTCATAACCCTAATCCTCAGCCTAACCCTCACCCTAACCCTAAGCATAACCCTAACCTTAACCCTCACCCTAACCCAAACCTTAACACTAACCCTCACCCTCACCCTAACCCTCATCCTATCACTTAACATCATCCTCACCCTAAACCTCACACTTAATCGAATCCTCACCGTAACTCTAACCCTAACCGTCACCCTCACGCTAAGCCTAACCCTAACCCTCACCCTAACCCTAAAACTCACCCTAAGCCTCACCCTCACCCTAATGCTAAGTCTAACATTCACCGTAACCCTTATGCTATCACTTATCCACACCACAAACCTAACCCTAACCTTAACCCTCACCCTCACCCTAAACCTCACCCTAACCGTAAACCTAATCCTAACCCTCACCCAAATCCTAACCCTAACACTAACCCTCACCTAGCCCTAACCCTAACCTTCTACCTCACCCTAACCCTCACCATCACCCGAACCTTCACCATAATCCTAACGCTCAACCACACCCTAAACCTCAAGCTCACCCTTACCATAACCCTCAACTAATCCTCACCCTAACCCTAACCATTACCTAACCAAGACCCTCACCCTCACCCTCACCTTCACCCTAACCCTCACCCTCACCCTAGACCTCACCCTAACCATAACCCTAACCCTAAACCTGACCCTCACCCTCACCCTCAAACTCAGCCTATCCCTAAACCTATCCCTAATCCTAACCCTAACCCTCACCATTACCCTAACCCTCACCATAACCCTTACCCTCACCCTCACTCTTGCCCTAACCGAAACCCTCACACTAAACCTAAGCCTCCCCCTAAACCTAAACCTAACCCTCACCCTAAACCTCACCATAAACTTAACCCTAACCCTAACACTCACCCTCATGCTAGCCCTCAACCTAATCCTAACTCTAACCCTAACCCTCATTCTCACCCTAAACCTCACATTAACCCTAACACTAATCCCCAATCTAACCCTAACCCTAACCCTTACCCTATCCCTCACCCTAACCCTAACCCTAACCCTCACCCTCACACTCACCCTCACCCAAATCGTAAGTCTAACCCTAACCCTAACTAATCCTAACCCAAAAACTAACCCTTACACTAACCCTAAACTTCACTCTCAGCCTCACCCTCACTGGAATTGTAACCCTAACCATAACATTTACAATAACCCTAACCCTAATCCTAACCATCACCCTCACCCTAACCATAACCCTAACCCTAACCCTCGCCCTAACCTTAACCCTCACTCTCACTGAAACCCGAACCCTCATCTTAACCCTCACCCTAACCTAAACTTAACCCTCACCCTAACCCTTAACCTCACCCTAATCCTAACACTAAGCCTAAACTAAACCTCCCCCTCACCCTAACCCTAAGCCTCACCCTCAAGCTGGGCCTAAGCCTAAGCCTAAGCCTAGTCCTAACACTAACCCTCACCCAAACCCTAACGCTAACACTAACCCTAACTCAAACCCTAAACCTCACTCTCACCCTAACCCTAACTCTAACCCTAACCCTAAACCTAAACCTCATCCTAACACTAAACCTAACCCTCATCCTCACCCTCATTTAACCATAACCTTAAACTTAACCCTAACAATAACTCTAACCCTAACCCTAACCCTCACCCTTACCATAAGCCTCAGCCTAACATTTACCCTCAAACTATCACTCAACCTAACCCTAACACTAACCCTCACACTAACCCTAAACATCACCCTAACCCTAAGCCTAACTCTCACCCTAACCATAAACCTCACCCTCAACATCACCCTCAGGCTAACCCTCAGGCTAACCGTAAACCTAACCCTAACAATAACCCTAACCTTATCCCTAACCCGCACCCTCACCCTCACCGGAAATCTAACCCTAACCCTAACAATACCACTAACCCTAAACAAAACCATCACCCTAACCCTAATCCTCACCCCCACCCTCACCCTCAGCCTAACCCGAAGCCTAAGACTAACCCTCAACCTAACCCTCAACTCACCCTCACCCTAACCCTAATCCTAAACCTAACCCTATCCCTAAACCTCAACCTAACCCTCACAAATCACCCTAACCCTAACACTAACCCTAACCCTAAACCGCAACCTAACAGTCCCCCTAACCATACCTCTAACCCTAACCCTAAGCCTAAACCTAACCCTAACCGTTACCGTAACCCTAACCCTAAACCTAAACCTAACCCTAAACCTAACCCTAAACCAAACCCTAATCCTCAGTCTCACCCTCACCCTAACCCAAACCCTAACCTTAACCCTCACCCTAACCCTAAGCCTAATCCTAAACCTAACCCTAATCCTCACATTCAACCTCAACCTAACCTTAATCCTAAAACGAGCCCTATCCCTAACCCTAACCTTAACCTAACCCTCATCCTAGCCCTAACACTAACCCTAATCCTAACCCTAAACCTCATCCTAACCCTCACACTCAACCTCATGCTCAGCCTAAGCCTAAGCCTAACCCTAACCCTCACCCTAACCCTAAAACTAACACTAACCCTAACTCTAAACCTAAACCTCACTCTCAGCCTAACCCTTATTCTAACCCTGAACCTAACCCTGAACCTTATCCTAACCGTAACCCTAAACTTCACTCTGACCCTCACTGTAACCGTAACCGTAACCCTAACTCTAACAATAACCCTAACCCTAACCCTAACCCTCACCCTAACAATAACCCTCACCCTAAACCAAACCCACACCTAAACACTTACCCTCACCTTAACACTAACTCTAACCCTAACACTAACACTCACAGTAACCCTAACCGTAACCCTAAACCTTAACCTCAACCTAACCCTCACCCTTACCCTAACCCTAACACTGACCCTAACCCTAACCCTCCCGCTAACCCTATATCTAACCCTAAACCTCACCCTCACCCTAACCCTCACCTTCACCCTAGCCTTCACCCTAACCCTAATTCTAACCCTCACCCTCAGCCTAACCCATACGCTCATCCTCACCCTAAACCTCACACTAACCCTAACCCTAATCCTCAATCTAACACTCACCCTAAGCCTAAACCTAACCCTTATCCTAAACCTAAACCTAACCCTAACTCTCAGACTTATTTTAACCCTAACCCTCAGCGTAAACTTCACTTTTACCCTTACCATCATCCTCATCCTTACCCTCAACCTTACCCTAAACCTAACCCTAACCCTCACCCTAACCGTAAATTTAACCATCACCCTAACCCTAACCCTCACCCAAAACCTCACGCTCAGCCTAACCCTAAGCCTAAGCCTTACACTAACCCTCACCCTCACCCTAGCCCTCACCCTAACCCTAATCCTAACCATCACCATAACCCTAATTTTCACCCCCACCCTCAACCTCAGCCTAACCCTAAGCCTAAGCCTAACCCTAACCCTAACCCTCAAACTCACACTCACCCTAACCCTAACCCTAAACCTAACCCTAAACCTCAACCTAACCCTCACCGTAACCTTAACCCTAACACTAACCCTAACCCTAACCCTCGATCTAACCTTCCACCTAAACCTACATCTAACCTTAAACCTCACCCTCACCTTAACACTAATCCTAACCCTAACCCTAAACCTCACCCTAAACCTAACTCTCACCCTCACCCTCACCTTCACTCTCACAGTAAATCTAACCCTAACCCTAACAATAACACTAATCCTAACCCTAAACCTAACCCTAACCATAACACTAATCCTAAACCTCAGCATCACCCTAACCCTAATTCTAACCCTAAGCCCCACCCTAACACTAACCCTCATGTCACCATAACCCTAACCCTCATCCTAACCCTCACCCTTTCCCTAACCCTAACCCTAAACCTCACACTAACACTAACCCCAATACTCACCCTCACCCTAGCCCTCACCCTAACTCTAATCCTAACCCTAATCCTCAACCTAACACTCAACCTAACCCTAACCCTAACCCTCACCATAACCCTAAACCTAACCTTCAACCTAACCTTAACACTCACCCTAACCCTAACCCTAAACATCACCCTAACCCTAACTCTCACCTTCATGCTCACACTCAGCCTAACCCTAAACCTAACCCTAACCCTCAGACTTACCCGAAAGCTTACCCTAATCCTAATCCAAACCCTAAGCCTAACCCTAAGCCTAAACCTCACCCTCACCCTAACCCTAAATCTAACTCTAACCCTAACCCTAATGCTCAACCTCAGCCTCACCGTAACACTAACTCTAACCCTAAACCTCACCCTCACCCTAACCCTAACCCTTACCGTAACCCTAAACGACACCCTAACCCTAAGCTTAAACCTCACACTCAAAATAGCCCTCACTCTAACCCTAATCCTAAAACTAACCCTCATCCTAACTCTCACCCTAACCCTAATGCTAATCCTCACCCTCACCCTCACCCGAACCTTCAAACTAATCCTAACCCTCTCCCTCACCATAACCTTTACCCTAACCCTCACCCTAAACCTAAACGTAACCCGAACCTTAATGCTCACCCCAACCCTAACCTTCATCCTCAACCTCACCCTGAGCCTAAACCTAAGCCTTATCCTAAACCTAACCCTAACACACACACTCACCCTCAACCTAAACCTAATCCTAACCCTAACCCTAACCCTAAACCTCCCCCTACCTCTCACCCTAAACCTAACTCTAAACCAAACCCTAAACCTCACCCTAACCCTAACCATAACCCTCACACTAACCCAAACCCTCACCCTAAAACTTACCATGACCCTAAAACTAATCCTAACCCAAGCACTAACCCTCACACTAACCCTAAACCTAACCCTCACCCGCACCCTCACCCTCACCGGAACTCTAACTCTAACTCTAACAATAACACTAATCTTAACCCTAACCATCACCCTAACCCTAATCCTCACCTTTAGCCTCATCCTAACCCTAAGCCTAAGCCTAACCCTCACCCTCACCCTTACACTCACCCTCACCCTAACCCTAATCCTAACCCTAATCCTATCCCTAAACCTCATCCTAACCCTCACCCTCACCCTAACCTTAACACTAACCATAACGCTAAACCTCACCCTAAGCTTCCCCCTAACCCTAACTCTAACCCTAAACCTCACCCTCAGCCTAAACCTAACTCTAAACCTAACCCTAAACCTCACCCTAAACCTCACCCTAACTCTAAACTATCACCTCACCCTCAACCTCACAGTAACTCTAACCCTAACCTTAATACTAAACCTAACTCTCACCCTAACCTTAACCCTCAACCTAACCCTCACCTAGCCCTAACCCTAAACCTCATCCTAACCCTCACCCTCAACCTCATGCTCGGCATAAGCCTAAGCCTAAGCCTAAGCCTAACCCTAACTCTCACACTAACCGTAAAACTAACACTAAGCCTAAATCTAAACCTAAACCTAACTCTCACCTAACCCTAATTCTAACCCTAACATAACCCTAAACCTCATCCTAACCCTAACCCTAACCCTCACTCTCTTCCTCACTGTAAACGTAACCATAACCCTAACCCTAAAAATAACCCTAACCCTAACCCTCACCCTAACCATAACCTCACCCTAACCCAAACCCTCACCCTAACACTTACGCTAACCAGAACACTAACCCTAACCCTAATACTAACCCTCACACTAACACTAACCCTAACCCTTACCCTTAACCTCAACCTAACCCTCACCCTTACCCTAAGCCTAACACTAACCCTAACCATAACCCTCACCCTAACCTTACCCCTAACACTATATCTAACCCTAAATCTCACCGTCACCATAATCCTAACCCTAAACCTAACCTAAACCTCACCCTGATCCAAACACTAACAATAATCCTCACCCTAACCCTAAGCCTAATCCTAACCCTAACCCAAACCCTCACACTCACCCTCACCCTAGCCCTAATCCTAAACCTAACCCTATCCCTAACACTAAACCTCAACCTAACACTCAACCTTGCCTTCACCTAACCTGAAACCTAAACCTCATCCTCAACCTAGCCCTCACCATAACCCTAATTCTATCCCTCACCTCACCCTAACCCTAACCCTCATCCTCACCCTAAACCTCACACTAACCCTAAACCGAATCCTCAATCTTACCCTCCCCTAACCCTAACACTAACCCTTACCCTAACCCGAAAAATAACCCTAACCCTCACCCTTATCTTAACACTCACCCTCAGCCAAAACCTCTCCTTTATCCTTACCATCATAATCACCCTAACCCACACCCTAATCTTAACCCTAACCCTAATCATAACCCAAAACCTCAACATAACCTCAACCTAACCTTAACCCTAACCCTAACCCTCGAACTAACACTCCCCCTAACCCAAAATCTAACCCTAAACCTGACCCTCACCCTAACCCTAATCCTAACCCTAACCATAAACCTCACCCTAACCCTAAACCTAACCTTCACCCTCACCCTATCCCTCACCTTACCATAAATATAACCCTAACCCGAACAATAACACTAATCCTAACCCTAATCCTAAACCTAACCCTAAGCCTAACCCAAATTCTAACACTCACCCTCAACCTAACCCTAATCCTAACGCTAACCCTCAACCTAACCCTAATCCTCACCCTCACTGTAACCCAAACCCTCATCCAAACCCTCACCCTAACCCTAATACTAACCCTCAACCTCACCGTAGTCCTCACCCTAACCTTAATCCTAACTCTAATCCTCATCCTAACCCTAACCCTAACCCTAACTCTAACCATCACACTATCCCTAAACCTAACCCTCAACCTAACCCTAACCCTCACCCTAAACCTAAACATAAGCGGAACCCAAACTCTCACCCTAATCCTAACCATAATTCTCACCCTAAGCCTAAGATTAACCCTAAACCTCACCCTCACCCTAACCCTAATCCTAACACTAACCATAAACCTCACCCTAACCCTAACCTTAAACTTCACCCTAACCCTCACCCTCATCTTACCATAAATCTAACCCTAACAATAACAATAACACTAATGCTAACCCCAAACCTAACCCTAACCCTAAGCCTAGCCCTAATCATAACACTCACCCTCAACCTAACCCTAATCCTAACGCTAACCCTCAACCTAACCCTAATCCTCACCCTCACTGTAACCCTAACCCTCATCCAAACCCTCACCCTAACCCTAATACTAACCCTCAAACTCACCCTAGTCCTCACCTTAACCTTAATCCTAACTCTAATCCTCATCCTAACCCTAACCTAACCCTAACTCTAACCATCACACTATCCCTAAACCTAACCCTTAACTTAACCCTAACCCTCACCCTGACCCTAAACATAAGTGGAACCCAAACTCTCACCCTAATCCTAACCCTAATCCTCACCCTAAGCCTAAATCTAACTCTAAACTTCACCCTCACTCTAACCCTAATCCTAACACTAACCATAAACTTCACCCTAACTCTAACACTAAACTTCACCCTCACCCCCACCATAAACCTAACCCTAACCCTTACAATAACACTAATCCTAACCCTAAACCTAACCCTAAACCTAAGCCAAACCCTAATCCTAACACTCACACTCACCCTAACCCTAATCCTAACCCTAACCCTATACCTAACCCTAATCCTCAACCTCACTGTAACCCTAACCCTCATCCAAACCCTCACCCTAACCCACACCCTAACCCTAAACCTCATACTAACCCGCACCCTAACAGAAACACTCACCATCAAACTCAAGCTCAGCCTAACCCTAAGCCTAAGCCTTACCCTAATCCTCACCCTCACCCTAGCCCTCACCCTAACCCTAATCCTAATCCTAACCCTCACTCTAACCCTCACCCTAACCCTAAACCTAATCATCACCCTAACCCTAATCCTCACCCCCACCCTCAGCCTAACTCTAAGCCTAAGCCTAAAACTAACCCTAACCCTCACACTCACCCTCACCCTAAACCTAATCCTAACCCTAAACATAAACCTCACCCTAACCCTAACCCTAACGTTCACCCTCACCCTCACCCTCACCCTTACCATAAATCTAAACCTAACCCTAACAATAAAACTAATCCTAACCCTAAACCTAAGCCTAACCCTAATCCTAACACTCACCCTCACCCTAACCCTAATCCTAACCCTAACCCTCAAACTAACCCTAACCCTCACCCTCACTGTAATCCTAACTCTCATCCAAACCCTCACCCTAACCCTAACGCTAACCATAAACCTCACCCTAACACTAACACTATAACCCTCAACCTCAACCTAGCCCTCATCCTAAACCTAAACGTAACCCTAATCCTCATCATAACCCTAACCCTCACACTAACCATCACACTATCCCTAACCCTAAGCCTCAACCTATCCCTAACTCTCACCCTAACCCTAAAATTAACCCAAACCCAAAATCTCACCCTAACCCTAACCCTAACACTCACCCAAACCATAACCCTCACCCTCACCCTCACCCTCAGCCTAACCCTAAGCCGAAGCCTACACCTAATCCTATCCCTCACACTCACTCTAAACCTTAACCTAATCCTAATCCTAAACCTGAGCTTAACCATCACCCTCAGCCTAACCCTCACCCTAACCCTAAACCTAACACTCACCCTAAACCTAACCCTCACCCTCAGCCTAAACCTAAGCCGAAGCCTAACCCTAACGCTAACCCTCACACTCACCCTAACCCTTAAACTCATCCTAACCCTTACCCTAATCCTACTCTTAACCCTAAGCCTAACCCTCACCCTCACATTAACCCTCACCCTAATCCTAACTCTAACACTAACCCTAACCCTAACCCTCACCCTCAGCCTCACCTGAGACCTAACTCTAATCCTAAACCCCACCCTAACCTTAACGCTAACCCTAACCCTAAACCTCACCCTAACCCTAAACCTCACCCTCACCCTAATCCTAACACTAACCCTAATCCTAACCCTCACCCTAGCACTAACCATAACACTCATCCTCACTCCCACTCTCACCCTCAGCCTAACCCTAAGCCTAACCCTAACCCTAACCCAAACCCGCAAGGGAACCCTAAACCTAAGCCTAAACCTTACCCTAAATCTAATCCTAAACCAAACCCTAATCCTCAGCCTCACCCTCACCACAACACAAACCCTAATCTTAACCCTCACCCTAACCCTAAGCCTAATCCCAACCCTAACCCTAACCCTCACACTCAACCTCACCCTAACCTTAATCCTAAACCTGACTCTATCCCTAGCCCTAACACTCAACCTAACCCTCACCCTAGACCTAACCCTAACCCTAATCCTAACCCTAAACATCATCCTAACCCTCATCCTCAACCTCATGCTCAGCCTAAGCCTAACCCAAATCCTAAGCCTAACCCTAACCCTCACCCTAAACCTAAAACTAACACAAAGCCTAACTGTAAACATAAACCTCAGTCTCAACCTAACCCTAATTCTAACCCTAACATAACACTAAACCTCATCCTAACCCTAACCCTAACCCTCACTCTCACCCTCACTGTAACCGTAACCCTAACCCTAACCCTAACAATAACCCTAACCCGACCCCTAACCATCACTCTAAACATAACCCTCACCCTAACCCAAACGATCACCCTAAAACTTACCCTAACCCTAACACTAACCCTAAACCTAATACTAATCCTCACACTAACCCTAACCCTTAACATCAACCTAACCCTCACCCTCACCCTAAACCTAACATTAACGGTAACCCTAACCCTCACCCTAACCCTCCCCCTAAACCTATATCAAACCCTAAACCTCACCCTCACCCTAAAACTAAAACTAACCCTAAACCTAAACCTCACCCTAAACCTCACCCTAACCCTAACCCTCACCCTCACCCTCAACCTCACCGTAACTCTAACCCTAACCCTAATAATAACATTAACCCAAAACCTCACCCTAACCCTAACCCTCACCCTCAGCCTAACCCTCACTGCAAACTTAACCCTAACCATAACACTAACAATAACCTAAAACAAACCCACCCTCACCCTCAGCTTAACCCAAAGCCTAACCCTATTCCTAACCCTAACCCTCACCGTAACCCTAACCCAAATCCTACCCCTCGTCCGCACCCTAACCCGAAGCCTAATCCTAACCCTAACCCTAACCCTCACACTCACCCTCACCCTAAACCTAATCCTAAACCTAACCCTATCCCTAACACTAAACCTCACCCTAACACTCACCCTAGACCTCACCCTAACCCTAAACCTAAACCTGACCCTGACCCTAGCCCTCACCCTAACCGTAATTCTATCCCTCACCCTCACCCTAACCCTAACCCTCATTGTCACCCTAAACCTCACACTAACCCTAAACTGAATCCTCAATCTAACCCTCACCCTAACCCTAACACTATCCCTTACCCTAACCCGAAAAATAACCCTAACCCTCACCCTTAACTTAACACTCACCCTCAGCCAAAACCTCTCCTTTACACTTACCATCATAATCACCCTAACCCACACCCTAACCCTAAACCTCATACAAACCCTCACTCTAACCGTAAACCTAACCATCACCCTAACCGAAAACCTCACCTTCAACCTCAAGCTCAGCCTAACCCTAAGCCTAAGCCTTACCCTAATCCTCAACCTCACCATAACCTTAATCCTAAACCTAACCCTCAACCTAACCCTAACCCTAAACATCACCGTAACCCTAATCCTCAACCCCGCCCTCACCCTCAGCCTAACGCTAAGCCTAAACCTAACCCAAACCTAACCCTCACACTCACCCACACCCTAACGCTAATCCTAATCCTAACCCAAAACCTCAACAGAACCATCAATTTACCCTTAACCCTAACCCTAACCCTAACCCTAACCCTCGAACTAACACTCCCCCTAACCCAAAATCTAACCCTAAACCTCACCCTCACCCTAACCCTAATCCTAACCCTAACAATAAACCTCACCCTAACCCTAACCCTAAACTTCACCCTCACCCTCACCCTCACGGTACCATAAATCTAACCCTAACCCTAACAATAACACTAATCCTAACCCTAAACCTAAACCTAACACTAAGCCTAACCCTAATCCTAACACTCACCCTCAACCTAACCCTAATCCTAACACTAACCCTTAACCTAACCCTAATCCTCACCCTCACTGTAACCCTAACCCTCATCCAAAGCCTCACCCTAATCGTAACACTAACCCTCAACCTCACCCTAGTCCTCACCCTAACCTTAATCCTAACTCTAATCCTCATCCTAACCCTAAACCTAACCATAACTCTAACCATCACACTATCCCTAAACCTAACCCTCAACCTAACCCTAACACTCACCCTAACCTTAAACTTAAGCGGAACCCAAACTTTCACCCTAACCCTAAACGTAATCCTCACTCTAACCCTAAATCTAACCCTAAACCACACCCTCACCCTAACCCTAATCCTAACACTAACCATAAACCTCAACCTAACTCTAACTCTAAATGTCACCCTCACCCTCACCATAAATCTAACCCTAACGCTAACAATAACACTAATCCTAACCCTAAATCTAACCCTAAACATAAGCCTAAACCTAAGCCTAACCCTAATCCTAACACTCACCCTCACCCTAACCCTAACCCTATACCTAACCCTATTCCTCAACCTCACTGTAACCCTAACCCTCATCCAAACCCTCACCCTAACGCTAAACCTCATACTAACACTCACCCTAACAGAAACACTCACCCTCAAACTCAAGCTCAGCCTAACCCTAAGCCTAAGCCTTACCCTAATCCTCACCCTCACCCTAGCCCTCAACCTAACCCTAATCCTAATCCTAACCCTCATTCTAACCCTCAACCTAACCCTAACCCTAACCATCATCCTAACCCTAATCCTCAACCACACCCTCACCCTCAGCCTAACCCTAAGCCTAAGCCTAACCCGAACCCTCACACTCACACTCACCCTAAACCTAATCTTAACCCTAACCATAACCCTAACCCAAAACCTCAATGTAACCATCAACCTAACCTTAACCTTAACAGTAACCCTAACCCTAAATTCGAACTAACACTCTCCCTAACCCTAAATCTAACCCTAAACCTCACCCTCACCCTAAACCTAATCCTAACCCTAACCATAAACCTCACCCTAACCCTAACCCTAACGTTCACCCTCACCCTCACCTTCACACTTACCATAAATCTAAAACTAACCCTAACAATAACACTAATCCTAACCCTAAACCTAAGCCTAACCCTAATTCTATCCCTCACCCTCACCCTAACCCTAACCCTCATCTTCACCCTAAACCTCACACTAACCCTAAACTGAATCCTCAATCTAACCCTCACCCTAACCCTAACACTAACCCATACCCTAACCCTAAATCTAACCCTAACCCTCACCCTTAAATTAACACTCACGCTCAACCAAAACCTCTATTCACCCTTACCATCATAATCACCCTAACCCTAAACCTCATACAAACCCTCACCCTAACCGTAAACCTAACCATCACCCTAACCGAAACCCTCACCCTCAACCTCAAGATCAGCCTAACCCTAAGCCTAAGCCTTACCCTAATCCTCACCCTCACCCAAGCCCTCACCCTAACCTTAATCCTAACCCTAACCCTCATTCTAACCCTCAACCTAACCCGAAACCTAACCATGAGTGTAACCCTAATACTCACCCCCGCCCTCACCCACAGCCTAACCCTAAGCCTAAGCCTAACCCTAACCCTAACCCTCACACTCACCCTCACCCTAACCCTAATCCTAACCCTAACCCTAATCCTATCACAAAACCTCAACATAACCATCAACCTACCCTCAACCCTAACCCTAACCCTAACCCTCGAACTAACACTCCCCCTAACCCAAAATCTAACCCTAAACCTCACCCTCACCCTAACCCTAATCCTAATCCTAACAATAAACCTCACCCTAACCCTAACCCTAACCTTCACCCTCACCCTCACCCTCACCTTACCATAAATCTAACCCTAACCCTAACAATAACACTAATCCTAACCCTAAACCTAAACCTAACCCTAAGCCTAACCCTAATCCTAACACTCACCCTCAACCCATCCCTAATCCTCACCCTCACTGTAACCCTAACAATCATCCAAACCCTCACCCTAACCCTAACACTAACCCTCAACCACACCCTAGTCCTCACCCTAACCTTAATCCTAACTCTAATCCTCATCCTAACCCTAACCCTAACCCTAACTCTAACCATCACATTGTCCCTAAACCTAACCCTCAACCTAACCCTAACCCTCACCCTAAATCTAAACTTAAGCTGAACCCAAACTCTCACCCTAATCCTAACCCTAATCCTAACCCTAACCCTAAATCTAACCCTAAACCTCTCCCTCACCCTAACCCTAATCCTAACACTAACCATAAACCTCACCCTAACTCTAACCCTAAACTTCACCCTCACCCTCAACATAAATCTAACCTTAACCCTAACAATAACACTAATCCTAACCCTAAACCTAACCCTAAACCTAAGCCTAACCCTAATCCTAACACTCACCCTCACCCTAACCCTAATCCTAACCCTAACCCTATACCTAACCCTAATCCTCAACCTCACTGTAACCCTAACCCTCATCCAAACCCTCACCCTAACCCACACCCTAACCCTAAACCTCATACTAACCCTCACCCTAACCGAAACCCTCACCCTCAAACTCAAGCTCAGCCTAACCCTAAGCCTAAGCCTTACCCTAATCCTCACCCTCACCCTAGCCCTCACCCTAACCCTAATCCTAACCCTCATTCTAACCCTCACACTAACCCTAACCCTAACCATCAGCGTAACCCTAATCCTCACCCCCACCCTCACCCTCAGCCTAACCCTAAGCCTAAACTTAAGCCTAACCCTAACACTCACACTCACCCTCACCCTAACCGTAAACCTAACCCTAAACCTAAGCCTAACCCTAATCCTAACACTCACCCTCACCCTAACCCTAACCCTATACCTAACCCTAATCCCCAACCTCACTGTAACCCTAACCCTCATCCAAACCCTCACCCTAACCCTAAACCTCATACTAACCCTCACCCTAACAGAAACACTCACCCTCAAACTCAAGCTCAGCCTAACCCTAAGCCTAAGCCTTACCCTAATCCTCACCCTCACCCTAGCCCACACCCTAACCCTAATCCTAATCCTAACCCTAATTCTAACCCTCAACCTAACCCTAACCTTAACCATCACCCAAACCCTAATCCTCAACCACACCCTCACCCTCAGCCTAACCCTAAGCCTAAGCCTAACCCGAACCCTCACACTCACACTCACGCTAAACCTAATCCTAACCCTAACCATAACCCTAACCCAAAACCTTAATGTAACCATCAACCTAACCTTAACCTTAACAGTAACCCTAACCCTAAATTCGAATAACACACTCCCTAACCCTAAATCTAACCCTAAACCTCACTCTCACCCTAAACCTAATCCTAACCCTAACCATAAACCTCACCCTAACCCTAACCCTAGCCTTCACCCTCACCCTCACCTTCACACTTACCATAAATCTAAAACTAACCCTAACAATAACACTAATCCTAACCCTAAACCTAAGCCTAACCCTAATTCTATCCCTCACCCTCACCCTAACCCTAACCCTCATCCTCACCCTAAACCTCACACTAACCCTAAACTGAATCCTCAATCTAACCCTCACCCTAACCCTAACACTAACCCATACCCTAACCCTAAATCTAACCCTAACCCTCACCCTTAAATTAACACTCACGCTCAACCAAAACCTCTATTTACCCTTACCATCATAATCACCCTAACCCTAAACCTCATACAAACCCTCACCCTAACCGTAAACCTAACCATCACCCTAACTGAAACCATCACCCTCAACCTCAAGATCAGCCTAACCCTAAGCCTAAGCCTTACCCTAATCCTCACCCTCACCCAAGCCCTCACCCTAACCTTAATCCTAACCCTAACCCTCATTCTAACCCTCAACCTAACCCGAAACCTAACCATCACTGTAACCCTAATACTCACCCCCGCCCTCACCCTCCGCCTAACCCTAAGCCTAAGCCTAACCCTAACCCTAATCCTATCACAAAACCTCAACATAACCATCAACCTACCCTCAACCCTAACCCTAACCCTAACCCTCGAACTAACACTCCCCCTAACCCAAAATCTAACCCTAAACCTCACCCTCACCCTAACCCTAATCCTAATCCTAACAATAAACCTCACCCTAACCCTAACCCTAACCTTCACCCTCACCCTCACCCTCACCTTACCATAAATCTAACCCTAACCCTAACAATAACACTAATCCTAACCCTAAACCTAAACCTAACCCTAAGCCTAACCCTAATCCTAACACTCACCCTCAACCCATCCCTAATTCTCACCCTCACTGTAACCCTAACCCTCATCCAAACCCTCACCCTAACCCTAACACTAACCCTCAACCACACCCTAGTCCTCACCCTAACCTTAATCCTAACTCTAATCCTCATACTAACCCTAACCCTAACCCTAACTCTAACCATCACACTGTCCCTAAACCTAACCCTCAACCTAACCCTAACCCTCACCCTAAATCTAAACTTAATCTGAACCCCAAATCACCCTAATCCTAACCCTAATCCTCACCCTAACCCTAAATCTAACCCTAAACCTCTCCCTCACCCTAACCCTAATCCTAACACTAACCATAAACCTCACCCTAACTCTAAACCTAAACTTCACCCTCACCCTAAACATAAATCTAACCTTAACCCTAACAATAACACTAATCCTAACCCTAAACCTAACCCTAAACCTAAGCCTAACCCTAATCCTAACACTCACCCTCACCCTAACCCTAATCCTAACCCTAACCCTATACCTAACCCTAATCCTCAACCTCACTGTAACCCTAACCCTCATCCAAACCCTCACCCTAACCCACACCCTAACCCTAAACCTCATACTAACCCTCACCCTAACCGAAACCCTCACCCTCAAACTCAAGCTCAGCCTAACCCTAAGCCTAAGCCTTACCCTAATCCTCACCCTCACCCTAGCCCTCACCCTAACCCTAATCCTAACCCTCATTCTAACCCTCACACTAACCCTAACCCTAACCATCAGCGTAACCCTAATCCTCACCCCCACCCTCACCCTCAGCCTAACCCTAAGCCTAAGCCTAAGCCTAACCCTAACCCTCACACTCACCCTCACCCTAACCCTAATCCTAACCCTAACCATAACCCTAACCCAAAACCTCAACGTAACCATCAACCTAACCTTAACCTTAACACTAACCCTAACCCTAACTTCGAATTAACACTCCCCCTAACCCTAAATCTAACCCTAAACCTCACCCTCACCCTCACCCTAAACCTAATCCTAAACCTAACCATAAACCTCACCCTAACCCTAACCCTAACATTCACCCTCACCCTCAACCTCACCCTCACCCTTACCATAAATCTAAAAGTAACCCTAACAATAACACTAATCCTAACCCTAAACCTAAGCCTAACCCTAATTCTATCCCTCACCCTCACCCTAACCCTAACCCTCATCCTCACCCTAAACCTCACACTAACCCTAAACTGAATCCTCAATCTAACCCTCACCCTAACCCTAACACTAACCCTTACCCTAACCCTAAATCTAACCCTAACCCTCACCCTTAAATTAACACTCACGCTCAACCAAAACCTCTATTTACCCTTACCATCATAATCACCCGAACCCTAAACCTCATACAAACCCTCACCCTAACCATAAACCTATCCATCACCCTAACCGAAACCCTCACCCTCAACCTCAAGATCAGCCTAACCCTAAGCCTAAGCCTTACCCTAATCCTCACCCTCACCCAAGCCCTCACCCTAACCTTAATCCTAACCCTAACCCTCATTCTAACCCTCAACCTAACCCGAAACCTAACCATCACTGTAACCCTAATCCTCTTCCCCGCCCTCACCCTCAGCCTAACCCTAAACCTAAGCCGAACCCTAACCCTAACCCTCACACTCAGCCTCACCCTAACCCTAATCCTAACCCTAACCCTAATCCTATCACAAAACCTCAACATAACCATCAACCTACCCTTAACCCTAACCCTAACCCTAACCCTCGAACTAACACTCCCCCTAACCCAAAATCTAACCCTAAACCTCACCCTCACCCTAACCCTAATCCTAATCCTAACAATAAACCACACCCTAACCCTAAACCTAACATTCACCCTCACCTTCACCCTCACCTTACCGTAAATCTAACCTCAACTTAACCCTAACCCTCACCCTAAATCTAAACTTAAGCTGAACCCAAACTCTCACCCTAATCCTAACCCTAATCCTAACCCTAATCCTCACCCTAACCCTAAATCTAACCCTAAACCTCACCCTCACCCTAACCCTAATCCTAACACTAACCATGAACCTCACCCTAACTCTAAGCCTAAACTTCACCCTCACCCTAAACATAAATCTAACCCTAACCCTAACAATAACACTAATCCTAACCCTAAACTTAACCCTAAACCTAAGCCTAACCCTAATCCTAACACTCACCCTCACCCTAACCCTAATCCTAACCCTAACCCTATACCTAACCCTAATCCTCAACCTCACTGTAACCCTAACCCTCATCCAAACCCTCACCCTAACCCACACCCTAACCCTAAACCCCATACTAACCCTCACCCTAACCGAAACCCTCACCCTCAAACTCAAGCTCAGCCTAACCCTAAGCCTAAGCCTTACCCTAATCCTCACCCTCACCCTAGCCCTCACCCTAACCCTAATCCTAATCCTAACCCTCATTCTAACCCTCACACTAACCCTAACCCTAACCATCACCCTAACCCTAATCCTCAACCACACCCTCACCCTCAGCCTAACCCTAAGCCTAAGCCTAAGCCTAACCCTAACCCTCACATTCACCCTCACATTAACCCTAATCCTAACCCTAACCATAACCCTAACCCCAAACCTCAACATAACCATCAACCTAACCTTAACCTTAACACAAACCCTAACCCTAACCTCGAACTAACACTCCCCCTAACCCTAAATCTAACCCTAAACCTCACCCTCACCCTAAACCTAATCCTAACCCTAACCATAAACCTCACCCTAACCCTAACCCTAACGTTCACCCTCACCCTCACCCTCACCCTTACCATAAATCTAAACCTAACCCTAACAATAACACTAATCCTAACCCTAAACCTAAGCCTAACCCTAATCCTAACACTCACCCTAACCATAACCCTAATCCTAACCCTAACCCTCAAACTAACCCTAACCCTCACCCTCACTGTAATCCTAACTCTCATCCAAACCCTCACCCTAACCCTAACGCTACCCATAAACCTCACCCTAACACTAACCCTACCCCTCAACCTCACCCTAGCCCTCATCCTAACCCTAAACCTAACCCTAATCCTAATCCTACCCCTAATCCTCACCCTAGCCCTAACTCTAACACTAACCCTAACCCTAACCCTCACCCTCAGCCTCACCCTAAACCTAACTCTAATCCTAAACCTCACCCTCACCCTAACCCTAACCTTAACCCTAAACCTCACCCTAAACCTAAATCTCACCCTCACCCTAATCCTAACCCTAAACCTAATCTAATCTTAAAGCTCAACCTAAACCTAATGCTCACCCTCACATTAACCCGTACCCTAACCCTAACCCTAAACCTAAACTTAACAGGAAACCTAACTCTCACCCTAACCCTAACCCTAAACCCCACCCTAACCCTAAAACTAACCCTCACCCGCACCCTCACCCTCTCCGTAGCTCTGACCCTAACCCTAACAATGACACTAACCCTAACCCTAATCCTCACACTCACCCTCAAACTCAACCTAACCCTAATCCTAAACGTAACCCTATTCCTGACCCTAACCCTCACCCTAGCCCTCATCCTAACCCTAATCCTAGCCCTAAACCTCATCCTAACCCTCACCCTAACCCTAACCCTAACCCTCATTCTATCCCTAATCCTAACCCTCACCCTCATGATCGGCCTAAGCCTAACCCTAACCCTCACCCTAAACCTAAAACTAACACTAAGCCTAACTGTAAACATAAACCTCAGTCTCACCCTAACCCTAATTCTAACCCTAACATAACACTAAACTTCATCCTAACCCTAACCCTAACCCTCACTCTCACCTTCACTGTAACCATAACCCTAACCCTAACCCTAACAATAACCCTAACACTACCCCTAACCCTCACCCTAAGCATAACCCTCACCCTAACCCAAACGCTCACCCTAACACTTACCCTAACCCTAACACTAACCCTAACCCTAATACTAAACCTCACACTAACCCTAACCCTTAACCTCAACCTAACCCTCAATTAACCCTAAAACTAACCCTCCTCCTAACCCTCCCCCTAAACCGATATCAAACCCTAAACCTCACCCTCACCCTGACACTAAACCTAACCCTAAACCTAAACCTCACCCTAAACCTCACCCTAACCCTAACCCTCACCCTCACCCTCAACCTCACCGTAACTCTAACCCTAACCCTAATAATATTAACCCAAACCCTAACCCTAACCATAACCCTCACCCTCAGCCTCACCCTCACTGCAAACTTAACCCTCACCATAACACTAACAATAACCTAAACCAAACCCCACCCTCACCCTCAGCTTAACCCAAAGCCTAACCCTATCCCTAACCCTAACCCTCACTGTAACCCTAACCAAAACCCTACCCCTAGTTCGCACCCTAACCCTAAGCCTAATCCTAACCCTAACCCTAATCCTCACACTCACCCTCACCATAAACCTAATCCTAAACCTAACCCTATCCCTAACACTAAACCTCAGCCTAACACTCACCCTAGCCCTCACCCTAACCCTAAACCTAAACCTCACCCTCACCCTAGCCCCCACCCTAACCCTAATTCTATCCCTCACCCTCACGCTAACCCTAACCCTTATCCTCACACTAAACCTCACACTAACCCTAAACTGAATCCTCAATCTAACCCTCACCCTAACCCTAACACTAACCCTTACCCTAACCGGAAAAATAACCCTAACCCTAACCCTTATCTTAACACTCACGCTCAGCCAAAACCTCTCCTTTACACTTACCATCATAATCACCCTAACCCACACCCTAACCCTAAACCTCATAAAAACCCTCACCCTAACCGTAAACCTAACCATCACCCTAACCGAAACCCTCACCCTCAACCTCAAGCTCAGCCTAACCCTAGGCCTAAGCCTTACCCTAATCCTCACCCTCACCCTAGCCCTCACCCTAACCTTAATCCTAACCCTAACCCTCATTCTAACCCTCAACCTAACCCTAACCCTAACCATCACCGTAACCCTAATCCTCACCCCCGCCTTCACCCTCAGCCTAACCCTACGCCTAAGCCTAAGCCTAACCCTAATCCTCACATTCACCCTCACACTAACGCTAATCCTAACCCTAACCCTAATCCTAACCCAAAACCTCAACATAACCATCAACCTACCCTTAACCCTAACCCTAACCCTAACCCTAACCCTCGAACTAATACTGCCCCTAACCCAAAATCTAACCCTAAACCTCACACTCACCCTAACCCTAATCCTAACCCTAACCATAAACCTCACCCTAAACCTAACCCTAAACTTCACCCTCACCCTCACCCTCACCTTACCATAAATCTAACCCTAACCCTAACAATAACACTAATCCTAACCCTAAACCTAAACCTAAGCCTAACCCTAAACCTCACACTCACCCTCAGCCTAACCCTAATCCTAACCCTAACCATAACCCTAACCCAAAACCTCAACGTATCCATCAACCTAAACTTTACCTTAACACTAACCCTAAACCTAACCTCGAACTAAAACTCCCCCTAACCCTAAATCAAACCCTAAACCTCACCCTCACCCTAAGCCTAACCCTCACCCTAACCCTCACCCTACTCCTCAGCCTAACCCTAATCCTAACCCTAATCCTCATCCTAATCCTCACCCTAACCCTAACCTTAACCCTCACCCTAACCCTTACCCTAACCCTCACCCACATGCTGGGCCTAAGTCTAAGCCAAAGCCTAAGCCTAAACCTAACCCTAACACTAACCCAACTCTAACCCTAACACTCACCCTAACTCTAACTCTAAACCTCACTCTAAAACTAATCCTAACTCTAAACCGAAATATAAACTTAAACCTCATCCTAACCCTAACCCTAATAATAACCCTAACAAAAACCCTTACACTAACCTTACCCTAAACCAAACCCTAACCGTAACACTAAACCTAAACCTAAACCTAGCCCAAACCCTAACCATAACCCTCACCCTAACCCTAACACTAAACCTTATCCTCACCCTCACCCTAGCCCTCACCCTAAGCCTAAACCTCATTCTCACCCTCAAACTCACACTAACCCTAACACTAATCCTCAATCTAACCATCACCCTCACACTCACCCTAACCCTAACCCTCACACTAACCTTCACCCTAACCCTAACTCTACCCCTAAACCTCACCCTCACCCTAATCCTATCTCTAACCCTAACCCTAACACTAAAAACCTCACCCTAACTCTAACCCTAACCCTCAACCTCACTGTATCCCTAACCCTAACCCTAACAGTAACCCTAACCCTAACCCCAATCCTAACCCTCAACCTCACATTAACCCTAATCCTGACCCTAACCCTCAGCCTAACCCTAACCCTCACCCTTACCGTAACCCTAACCCTCATCCTAACCCTCACCCTAACACTAACCCTAAACCTAAAACTCACCCTAACAATAAACATACCCCACACCCTCACCCTCAACCTCACCTTAACTCTAACCCTAACCCTAACAATAACACTAATCCTTAACTTAAACCTAACCCTAACCCTAACCCTAACCCTAATCCTAACACTCACCGTCAACCTAAACGTAACCCTAACCTAACCCTCACACTCAGTCTCACCCTAACCTAACCTCTAACCCAGAACCTCACCCTAACCTTAACCCTAAACCTCACCCTAATGCTAGCCCTCACCCTAAACCTAATCCTAACCATGACACTCATCCTAAAGCTCATCCTAAAAATAACCTTAACCCTAATCCTCACCCTCACCCTAACCCTAAACCTAACCCTAACCCTCAACCTAACCCTAACTCTCACCCTCACTGTAACCCCTACCCTAACCCTCACCCTAACCCTAAATTAACCCAAACCCTAACTCTCACCCTAACCCTATCCCTCACCCTAACTCTAAGCCTCACACTCATCCTCACCCTCAGCCTAAACCTAAGCCTATCCCTATCCCTAACCCTAACCCTCACATTCACCCTAACCCAAATCCCAATCAAACCCTAACCCTGACGCTCACCCTCACCCTAAGCCTCACCTTAAGCCTAACCCTAACATTAATTCTAACCCTAACCCCATCCCTAAACCTCACACTAACACTAACCCTAACCATCACCCTAACACTAACCCTCACCCTAACAGTAACCCTAACCCTCACACTCACCCTACCCTCACCCTAACCCTAAGCCTCATCCTCACCCTAAACCCGACACTAACCCTAACACTAATCCTCAATCTAAGCCTCACCCTCACACTAACCCTAACCCTAACCCTCAACCTAACCCTAACCCTCACCCTTACCGTAACCCTCACCCTCAGCCTAAACTTCACATTTACCCTTACCATCACCCCCACCCTAACCCTCACCCTAAACCTAACCCTCATCCTAACCCTAACTCTACCCCTAAACCTCACCCTCACCCTAACCCGAACTCTATCCCTAACCCTAACACTAAACCTCAACCGAACCCTAAAGCTAATCCTCGCCCTCAACCACATGCTCAGCCTAAACCTAAGCCTAAGCCTAACCGTTACCCTAACCATCAACCTCACACTAGCCCTAATGCTAACCCTAATCCTAAACCTAACCCTCATCCTAACACTCACTCTATCCCTAACACTAAACCTCAACCTAAACCTAACCCTAAACCTCACCCTCATCCTAGCCCTCATCCTAGCCCTAATCCTAACCCTAACCCTCATACTACCCCTCTCCATAACCCTAACCCTAACCCTCACCCTAACCCTAACACTCAGCTTCACCCTCACACTCAGCCTAATCCTAAGCCTAAAACTAACCCTAACCTTAACCCTCAATCTCACCTTAACCCTCACCCTAACCCTAACCCTAACACTAAGCCTAACCCTAACCCTCACCCTCAGCCTCATCCTAACCCTAACTCTAACCCTAAACCTCACCCTC